>NC_048308.1:27719115-27736246 GCF_013100865.1 Trachemys scripta elegans
CCCTTGGTGTTCACACCTCAACTGCTAGCAGAGCACCTCACCCTCCCTGATTGAACTAACCTCGTTAACTCCACACTGATATATACCTGCCTCTGGAGATTTCCATTACTTGCATCTGAAGAAGTGAGGTTCTTACCCACGAAAGCTTATGCTCCCAGTACTTCTGTTAGTCTCAAAGGTGCCACAGGACCCTCTGTTGCTCTTTCCTTTAATGTATTAGCTTTTCCAAGATCAGCCACCATCTGTTCTTTTCTTGTCCATATTCCTAACCTCTCAGTCCCTTTATATTATTTCTTTGTCCTTCTGATGTTTGCAAAGTCTTTTAGATCTACATTTTCTTTAGAACTATTGGTATTTGACCTTTCTTCCAGATCACCAATAAAGAACAAGACACAGAAATCACTTCCTGAAGCACTCAATCTAATACTTCCCCTCAGCTTGATAATTAATCAGTTGTCTCAAACAAAAGCCTTAGTAGTTAGGTTCCCCATGAGTAGAGCATTCCGTCATTTGAAATTAATTAATAGTTGGGACACACATTTTCTGTTCTCATCCTTATGGTATCTGCTTACTGTAGTTTTCTTTGTAATTTCTCATATTTTTAACCCACCTCTTTTACCACTACCTCTTTATTATTCATTTTTCACCTCTCTGGCTCTCAATAAAGACCTTTGACACTCTTCCATCTTTCCTTACTTTTCTATCTTTCCAACTTTATTATATAAATTGCACTTAACACTATTAATATTCCACTAAGTCATGCTTACCATTTTTCATTTCGGTACTTGAATTTGTAGTAGAAACTGAATTACATGGATACTTTACAAATATTCACCTTATGTTACTGTCTTTCTTATAATTCAAACTGGAAATACATGCCATACTTTCTGTTCATTTCATACCTTGTTTCATGTCCACCTTACAAGCCCCACCCAGTTTTGAATCCTGGATATTTAATAGTTATCAAAGCACTAAAGCCCATATTTTTTTAAAGTACTTAGGCTTGAAATCAATGGCAGTTAGGTGCCTTTAAAAATATCGGCCTACAGCTCTATTCTGCAAAGCACTTAAACACATGCTTAGCTTTAAACACATAAGTAGTCTAATTAAAGACTATGGAATGAGTCATATGGTTAAAATTAAGAATGTGCCTATGTGTTTTGCTGGATGGGGACCTTAAATTATAATTGAGTAGTCAGACTCCTTTACTATGTTTATAGAATCAGTTGGACTGCAAATCCCAAAAAGGGCTATTTGGACAAATCAATTATTCTTTTACAAGTTACCATTAATTAAAATACAGTGCTATATTCATTTAATAGAATTGTTTTGAACCACAGATGTGAGACATTTTACCTCTTTGTAGAACATGTTGAAACAAGATACTATGATGGATCGAATGAACGTTTGTTGCAATGTTGATACTTCAGGATCAGACATTTTTACCCTGTAGTAACCATAATAGGCTTTTAGATTTAACATAAGCTTTGATTGCCATGAACTGCTGAAATATTGATGGTGAATTTCTAGGCATGCTGGATAAGTGAGAATCTGGGAATGCCAAGGAAATTCACCACGTGCATGAGAGAAAAACTCCAGAATAAAAACCTATTGAAAGCCAGGCATAGGGTCGCTAGCAACAAATTTGTAGTTTAGTACAATGAATAACTGTAGTAATCCATTCAAAGTCAGGAAGAAAGACACACTGAAGACAACACATAAGCAAAAGACAAAAACATGATTTAAACATGATAGAAGGCAATTCCGGTGCCTGATAGAAAGTTGTCATAGAAAGCCCTTTAAGGGCTTAGCCTGTGATGCATCAGCTACCCCCTCCCCAACAGCTGATCCTGATCAGTTGGAGATCAGTTGACTTGACATAGGGTATGTCTACAACAGCTGGGAAGTGTACTTCTCAGCTCAAGTACACATACACACACTAGCTCTGCTCGAGCAAGCACACTAAAAACAGCCGTGTGGCTGTGGTGACATGAGCAGTGGCTCAGGCTAGCTGCCTGAGCACAATCCTGCCTGACCCCACAGGGCATGCACTCGGGCACTCAGCTTGAGCTACCACTCATGCTGCCACAGCCAACACTCTGTATTTTTAGCACCTTGTTCAAGCAGAGCTAGTGTGTGCATGTTTACCGAGGTTGGGAATCACCCACTCTCCCCCAGCTGCTGTGTAGAGCATTCCTTCAGTTATCAGAATCAGCTGGGATAGAGCTGGGGATTTCCATAACGAGTTGGGTGAGCTCCCTTGGACAAGGGAATCCCAGAGAAGAGTTGAGGTGGGGAATTCCTTCTTTCTGGGAAGCAGCCTGTAAGAAGGTTGAGAAGCAAATAGAAGAGGACTACTCCCAGGGTGTGCTGGACAACTGACTGAAGGCAGGAATTCTGACCTGTGACAGCCTGCCTGAACCCCTGAGAAAGGGGAGGAGTGTGCCAGTCCTGGGCAAGGGGGCTGTTTGAGGAATAGGAGCTGGCAACGAGGCCTGGGAAAAGACAATGAGTGAACCTGTGAGAAAGAAGCACCCCACTGAGCCCAGCTGGATGGAAGGGTTGGTTGGTTGATATTTTTGGTTGGATTTTGCTAAAAGACACTGAGGCCCAGAAGGTGCTGGACTCTGTGACTGGTTACACCCCTGGCCTGAGAAGGCCAAAGAATAGCAGGGAAAACTGAGGCAAACTTGCTGCAGCACTACAGCACTGGCAAGTTTGTTAAAGAAGCATTTAGTGCCTCACAGAATTGTATCCTCTACAATTGTAGAGGTAGAAGTTGAGTTTTCCTCAGTGAACATAATCTAAACAAAAATTCATGCATATGCAGGACTTGATGAGTAAATAGCTCAAGTGTTGGTCCTTTCCAGCCCCATCTGGCTAATCTCTGTTGGCTTGAAAAGGGACCAAGAACAACATATTTGTGGACATAGTCACACAGTGAGTACTCAACAGCAATAGCAGCAACAGCAATAGCAGACAGCACTAATGGGGGACTAACCTAATCTTGTTCTGTATGATCAGAGACAAGAATATTTGTATTAAAACTCTTGAACTTCAAGTAAGTTATTACACAATCTCAGTTCTGCCTTACACCAATGGCAGTAGCACTTTCATTTATATTAAAGTGAGGACAAACCTAAAACAAAAAGAGTCAGACAGAAAAAAACAACAGCATAAAAATGAGAAATCTTGGCACAAGAACACAAAGTAACACAAGTAGAGTGCACAGAAATGTTTCTAGGCAATAACAGCAAAAAGGAGATTTCTTTTAAATTTATGAAAGGAAGGAGTCCACAACCTGGAAACTGGAAGAACCACATTTGAAGTTTTAGTCTCCAATGGGCCAGTGATCCGAATATTTTTCCTGAACTTCAACCATATTTCCCCTTTCTTACCTGCAACTAATATTCCCCATCCCCTTACTTTTCCCTCAGATCTGTCTGTGGTCTTTGTAGCCAGATCTGCAAACACAGACAATCCCAAACTACTTTAAGGTTGCAGATTCCTTTCCCATTGTCTATCTAACGACTATATATTTACCTCACCTATGAATATACTCTGTCTCACTCTTTGTCAATATTGTACCAAATAAAATGTTCATCAAAGCATGCCATTCTGCCTCCTCTTTTTCATGCACCTCATTGTCTGAGTTCCCAACATCAATATGGTGTTTCTTTCTCTTTTCCCTTCCTGATATCACTGTGCTATTTTTCTCTGGTAATTCTGCATGGTCACTGTACTTCTTTCCTCTGTTATTGCATCATTTTCTTTTTTAATACAACAGTATCTTGTTCTGAATGTTTAGTGTTATTATATTTTCCTCTCTTCTGATCTGAATATCACACTATCCTCTTCACCATGTTATTGAACTTTTCCTTATCTCTAGCCACTCACTCATATTGTTGTCAGCAATACTTTTGGTTCATTCTGAGGAATTGTTTAAGTTGTCGTCTTTTTGCTATGGAAAATTTCTGAATCATGCATTCTGCCTCAGGTCACCTGGGGTGAAAGCCACCCCGTGCAGAAGGTCAGCACAAAGCCTATGCCAGATTTAAGCCTGATTTTGAAAGCTCAGTACTCATCCACTGTTACTAAATAATGCAGTCTTCCCAACAAATATTAAACACACTTACGTTAGATATGTTGAATACAAGTTACATGATACAAGAAATATTATGAATATCACATCTTTTCTGAAATCTGAGCTGTAGGTTTTGGAACAATTAAGCACTTTATGAACTTCTGATCTGTATGGATATTTAAAACAGTTAACTGTTTTAACTACAATAACAGCATTTTTGCAATTTCTTACTAGCAAATGCTGCATTTCACAAAGCTGATCATCTGAGGATCTGAAAGTGCTTCGTGAACTAAACTGTAGATAAGTACTATATAGAACACCTCATGCACCATCTAAATGCTGCCACCTCTTTGTGAAATTTTAAAAGGTTTTTACTAACAAACAGCAGCGGACAGGACAAATAAGTGAAGCAGAAGATGATAACCAATTGAAACTGTATGAGAAATCCAGGTAGATTGTAACAACTTCTTTTGGGATTTGACAAAGACACCTCTCTTCTCCTTGAAAAGAGCCATGGAATTCTTAATGAACCCAAGTAGGAAATACTTTGGTTTTGGATCTCATTCAAGAGACTGCGCCTCCAGCAATTTTCTGGAGCATTAGATCAGTACTGACTCAAAAAGGGAAGATGCTGCCTAATGAATCACCCTACTTAGTTAAATGAACATTGAATAACCTTTTTTCCTAAGGCCTCTGTCTACCCTGGAATTGAAGGCTGAGATTTTCAAAGCTGTCCAGATTCTTTTGAAAATCAGTTTAC
This sequence comes from Trachemys scripta elegans, assembly GCF_013100865.1. Lineage (NCBI taxonomy): Eukaryota > Metazoa > Chordata > Testudines > Emydidae > Trachemys > Trachemys scripta. The sequence goes on from NC_048308.1 coordinate 27,723,960, forward strand.
ATTTGATGCAGGCAGTGTTTGTTAGGGCTTTGTAGACCAGTATAACATAATTATTTTTAAATCTGCTTTTGATTAGCCCGCTTTGGGATTTACACTGTTAGACTGACCTGATTTTAGAATGGTCTACTGTGGCCAAACTAATCCTGTTTAAACAATGTTTGCTTGAGCTAGTTTAAAACCAATTTTAGAATCTGCTCAACTAACAGTTCAATGCCCACTAAACTGAGGGCCTTAAAAGCTGCATTTTTCAATAGTAGTGAAGGAAATAATTCCTATCATACAAATAAAATTGGTTCCAGAGAGAAAATATCTAATGGAATTATAATCCAGTATAAGTAAATACAGTACACGGGCACATCAAACATGTAATTTATACAGACTAACATTTCACCCAGAGAGCAGAATGGCTAAGTTACTGAAGGGAATTAATTGATGGAAATCTTTACAGTGTTATAAAATGTTCCGATCTCCTACTAACATGAAATCTCAATAATATAAGTGTTACAAGAAAATGTAAAATCCTTAAAAAAAAACTTTTCTGTGTAGAAACCTGTAAGAGAATCCATGTCATTCTTTATTTGTTATGTGTGATCTCTCTTTCTCTCTATAGATATATATAGATAAATAAAAAATTGAATTATTTCATAATTCTAAATACTGAGTGAAAAATCACCATTTTTGCATAGCTCACATTATAAGCTTTATTTGTCCTTTGACACCAGATTGAGGACTTGAATTTATCATGAAGAAAATAATTATATACGCTATGTGATCAGAATCATCTATTGTCCTGCTGGCAGAATTTAATGCTAGTCACATTTGTCTTGGCTTTACAAATTTGCTTAGCATTCCAATCCAGTATAGGACAAGTTCGTTCTCATTTATAATTAATCATTTCTAGTTTTGCAGTCATGCTGGAGAACTTCACTGAGGTATTCCCATCAGGAAGAATCCTTCTTCAGGCTCTTTTGGGCTTGGTACTTTACAAACACATAGGAAGAGAAAGTCTTTGCCCCAAGGAGCTTACCGTCTAGACAGACAAACCTAACAAAAGGTAGGAGGAACAGAGGCACAGAGAAGTGATGTTACTTGGCTAAGGTCATACAGAAGGTCAGTGGCAGGGTTGCAAATAGAATCTAGGTCTACCAGCTCCCAGTCCAGTGCCCCATCCACTAGGCTGCACTGCCTCTCAGATAAAAAAAATGACAACATTTATTTACTTGAGCTGGGGCCCTGGGCTACAGCCCCTAAAGCCCCTGCCTTAATCCGGCCCTGCCAGCAATTCTTTCTCATGGACTCTGCAGAGAAATATCCTGAGATAGTATCACTAGGATCTTTGAACTCTCCCTGTTCATCTTTAAGGGTTGTGAACTCTAAGCCCTAATGATGACAATTAATTGGCAGTTGGTGATGGATGCTGTTGAATACTGACTGACAGCAACTTGGTTTACATACGATAGACAGATCCTATATTTCCATCTGAAAATTTATATCAGCCTCTACAAACCAGTGAACAAATGTATATTTCCCTGTCAATCTCAAAGGCACTCATTACTCAATAGACTATCTGCAACCAAGAATTTCACTGGGAAGTTCAACACAAAGGGAAAAGTTTCAGAGTAGCAGCCGTGTTAGTCTGTATCCGCAAAAAGAAGAACAGGAGTACTTGTGGCACCTTAGAGACTAACAAATTTAGTCCACGAAAGCTTATGCTCTAATAAATTTGTTAGTCTCTAAGGTGCCACAAGTACTCCTGTTCTTCTTTTTACAAAGGGAAAAGTTCATTAAAAAGCATTCATCTCCTGCTTACTTTACAGTTGGAATAATTTCTAGCCTAACAAGAACCAATGGCTGGAAGCTGAAGCCAGACAATTTCAAGTTAGAAATAAGACACACATTAACAGTGAGGATAATTAACAAATGGAACAAACTACCAAGATAAGTGATGGATTCTCCATCTCTTGAAGACTTCAGAGAAAGACTGGATGCCTTTCAGGGAGATATGCTTTAGTCAAGCCCAAGTTATCAGGCTCAATACAGTAGTAACTGGATGGAATTCTATGGCCTGTGTTATACAGGAGGGTCAGACTAGACGATCTAATGGTCCTTTCTGACCTTAAAATCTATGAGTCATCCTTCACTGAGTTCATTACTCCATAGGCAAAATTGTGAAGATTTCTTGATTATAAGACATTCCAATGCCTTTTTCTGTCCACATTTAAGACTACAATGAAGAGCATAATCTTCATCAAAGACTGAGCACTTAGATGCTATTTATTAGCACTATCAAAATTACTATTAATCTGTTGTATGAAGTACAAAATATTAGCCCTAGTGTGCACCCTTCTGTTAAATGCTTATTTATAATTGGAAGACTACTTTTCAAGCTCCTTGGGGAAGAGATCATGAGTAACCAATAAATAACATCCAGACTGCTTCTATGATACAACTAGTATATGGGGATCAGGATTTTTTTTAAAGTGACCAGTGATTTTTGATAGTCTCAATTTTTGGGCGACCAACTTGAAACACTTTTTAAAAGCTTGATTTTCAAGAGGTGTTCAGCAGATCCTCAAAATCAGATCCTAAAGTGTCTTAAACTGAGCACCCAAAATTGAGGTACGCTAACCGCTAATCACTTTTGAAAATATTGACTCCAATATAAGGTCACATAACAGGTCAATACTGATTGCTCAATGGAAAATAAGACTATTAAGACAAACTTGGTTTGCCACACTCATCCATAGGTCAGTGGTGAAGTAACACGTTCCTTTTATTTGTTTCAGAAGCAAACTTTCACACATTCTAGGGAAAACATGCCAAATAAAAGGAACACAAATGGAATTATCAATTTAGATATTAATTCTCCCAGTAGCTTTCTGGCAAACCTTCCCTCCGCTCCCCTCCATACCCCCAAGTAATTCATAGTTATTTGGAGAGCTATAATATTGCTTTGTTTTTCTACAAGTTGAGTGTTATTTTGTAGTTGTGGTGAAAATACTGGAAAACGTAGAAGGAAGGGGAATCAATAAAAATAAACCAGAAACACAGGTTTTGTACAGATAGGAGGATTCTGACAGCCTCAATATCACTTGCGGTAAGATTAATGTCATGAGCATACAGCAAGGGTCTCATTAGAAAACTGTTCCCATTTGGGATCTCTTAAAATTCTACTGTTGCTTTCGTGATCATTGAGGTTAACACATAAACTGACCTTACACAGACAAGAATCATACAGGTATTAAGTCATAACAGGCAAGTTTAGATTCAGGCAAGCTAAAAGCAATGAAAAGCAAGATGAATTTGTGTTTTCACTTTTCATTTTGGGCTCTTGCAGTTTTTTTGTTTTCCTTTTTCTTCAGAGGGCTGGTTTTAACTCTCTTTTTATGTATTTGTATTCTTTTTCTGATTCTGAAAATGTAAGTGCTGGATTGAAAACTCTTATGAGATTCTCTCTCTAACCACACCTCATTGCATTCAGTTAGTTTCCTTGGTGAATGATGCCTCTCAGTGACAGAAGCAGGAGCTCAGTTTGCAGGGGAAAACAGTGTGAATGGTGGCAAGCTTCTTGGTATAAACAAAGATAGGTAGAAGCTTGTGCTCCTAGTCTCTATAGAATAGTGCAGGAAGACCAAAAGAAGTAATAATGTTAAAGCAAGTTTTTATACCTTTGACTGACTTTATGTTGTACCAATTGTGGCTCTGAGAAATAGTGGAATAGATGGTATTTGTGAACACATAAGTGTGTGGCACCAGCAGAAAGCACAAGGGAAGGCTGTCATAGACAGGTTGTAGGCAGCCAGACTAGTGGTCAGAGCCAGAGTCCAAAGTCATAAGACAGGAGTCAAGAGTCACTGGATGAGGATACCAAGGGGTCAGAGGCAGGAGACAAACTGGAAGTCAGGAACCACAAGTCCGATGGCAGGAGTCAAGCCAGGGGAGCAGGAGAAGGATGGATTCTCATTGTTCAGATAGCTTCCTGTTCCTGCTGCTGGCATAAGCAGGACCAGTGGGCCAATCAGCTGCTCTGGGACTCTGCCAATTGGATCTCAGGGGTGGACCCTCAAACTGGGACTGGGCTTTGTGGGTCCTAGGTATGCTGTTGTCAGCAGGCTGCCAGGTGGAGAGTTGGAGCATGGCTGCTCCTGTGAACCCTGCTGACCTAGGTTTGAGGCCCATAGTCATGACAAAGAATATATCAAAGGGTTCCGTCTATTGTATCCAGTATTTGTCCATTCAGACTGACCAGCAAGACAGAAAAGGAACATTCACCCTAAAATAAACTTAAACTCCCTTAGTTTATCAGTTGAAAAGAAGATAAATACTCCTTATGCACTTGATCGAGCTTAATGCTATATTCTGTTGGACATGTTTGCAAGAAACAAAACCAAGAAAAAATTGGCACTGAGGTGAAGTCGGTTGAAGTCCAGTACTTTTCCCATTGAAAGCAATGGCAAAACTCACAATGTTTTCAATATGGCACCCTTGGTGAATTCTTATAAACCTTGTTTATACTAAAATTAGAACAAAACAGGGTGATGGGTTCCCCCCGGGTTGCCACCTGGAACTGGGGGTACCACTGAGGCCACCTGACCCACCAGCCTAGGCTCCCTTTACACTGTACTGCTGTGACAGGCCCTCAAGCCCCCTCCAGCACACAAACAGGTAGGGAAACATACAGTTGCAGCTACATACAGACACTGAGATCAGCTCTGCATGGGAAGGCTTCAGCTAAGGAACTGCCCATATACTCAAGTGCACACCCCCATCTGGAGGGTAAACCCAAAATTATACCATCCTGCACTGCACAGAGATCTGTAGAGCGTAGGTTCATGAAATTTGCCCCCTCTCTCAATGTGGAGAGGAAATATAAAACAGCTTTTTACCCCAAGTTATAACTCCCACACACTGGTTTGTGACAAAGCAAAAACAAATGTATTAACTACAAAAGATAGATTTTAAGTGATTATAAGGGCTAACAAACAAATCAAAGCAGATTACCTAGCAAATAAACAAAAACACAATCTAAGATTAATATACTGAAGAGATTGGACATGAATAGCAAATTCTCACCCTAAATGATGATTTAAGCTGGCTGCAGAGATTCTTGAGGAGCCAGCTGCACTTGCTTGCAGCTTAAAAACCCCAAGTATTCCTTTCACAGGCTAGAAATCCCTCTGAAGCAGTAACTGAAGTTGATGTAGTTAGATCCACTTACTGCAGTGGCTACACTGCGCTATGTTGATAGGAGAGAGTCTGCTGTCGACTTCCCTTATGCTTCTCGGGGAGGTGGAGTACACAAATCGATGGGAGAGTGCTCTCCCATCGTTTTAGCATGTCTTCACCAGACCGGATAAATCGATACTCGCTGCATCGATCACAGCAGTGCCAATCTACCAGTAAGTGTAAATACAGAAGTGATTTATTCACCCCCCTGAGCGACATAAGTTATGCCGATATAAGCTGTAGTGTAGACATAGCCTTAGTCCAATCAAAGTGCTTCTTCAATGCATCTTAGAGCATTAAGGTGGGTGAGGTAATATCTTTTGTCAGACCAAATTCCGTGGGTGAGAGAGACTAGCTTTCAAGCTTACACAGAGCTCTTCTTCAGGTCTTCAGATTTGTACAGAAAAGAAGTCATGGCAGGGTGGAAAAGGAGGAATAGATTCTTAAATTTGTTTGTACAAATATATTGTATTGTAACACTTCTTGGGACATGAAGAATATGTAACATTCACCACCTGATTATTTACTTTTTGATTGACTCCCCAGTGTTTCCCACTCCTATTGTGCTTGTGCTTTTCAGCCCTGACCAACAAAATACATGCATAACTTTAAGCACACGAGTAGTCCCATTAACTTCAATGAGACTACTCATGTGCTTAAAGTTACACACCTGCACAAGTGCTTTGCTGGATCAGAATCCTGAGGCAAAAAGCCTCCTGTGGACTCAAACTACGTCCCCATTTGTTGATTACCACTTTTCTTTTATTTCTCTGTATCTCTCTTTTTCTTTTTAACATAAATAGTGTTATTTATTCCACTGACAAGGGAGAGAATACGCAGAAACTTAAAGTAAAAAAATATCCAAACGAATTCAGATGAAAATTAGTAAAAGAGACTAAAATATACAAAGACTATCTGCTTTATATTTAAAGATGGACTTAAGCTGAGAAATTCACATCTGAATTTCCCCCTCAGGTGGAGGGAGATCAGATCCAGGATTCTCATATAATTAAGGCCATAGTAAAAAAATGGGGGAAAAGACTAAGCAAGGGAATGAAACAAGGGAACTTCAGACAGACTGTAAGACTAAGTTGTTCATATAATATTTCATCATGTTGAAACCAAGGCTAAGGAGATAATTATCTGCATTTATTAGTAGTGAAGTGATAATATGTAGTCAAGGCCCACTAATGTGCTCAGTAACATATTGTCTCCAGCAGCGAGTATTTGTATTACTGCCAATTAATCTGTAATGGTGCTTTGAAAAACAAAGTGTTAGCCAAGACACTGGGGTGACTATCTTTGAATGCTACACTGAGTAGGGCAGAAGACTGTTAGTATTCTGAACATTCACCGTTCCAAAAATAAGCAGATGGAATCTCAGTATAAGAGTTAAAATAGATGGAACACTGAAAAGTATTACCTCTAAGGACTTGATCTTGCACATCCCTTCCCATGCAGTGAAGTCAATAAGATTACTCGTGCGAGTAAATACAGAATCATAGAACTGTAGGGTTGGAAGGGTCATCAAGTCCAGCCCCTTGCACTGAGATAGGACTAAGTAAACCTAGATCACCCAGATTTTGACCATCCTATTCTTAAAAACATCCAATGATGGATTTTTGTATGTGGTTGGGCCATGATATTGCATTACAGCATCAGGACTGAGCTCCTGGTTTAAATTTTAAATTAATAGTCTTCCTTCCAAAAAATAATTATGTTTGCTTTAAGACAGTTGCCATAATCTGATCAGGAGCAAACTTCTGCCTATATAAATCTCAGGAATTTTATAAACACAATAGCCACAAAATTATTTTTATATAAAATAAAATAGAAAGCAGTCACAGATGTCTTAATCCAGCACAGCACATTAAACACAAGTAGTCCCATTGACTTTGCTGAATCAAGTTCCCAAATGGATAAACGATGAGGGTAAAAGTGACAAATACCTGGCAAAGTGGCTGAATCTGTCCTTTTTAGGGGTTCTTCAGAGAGTATCTTTTAACTAGGGGCTCTCTGTCCATTTGATATGACATGGCCTTGATTTGATAATATTCAGGATGTGCTTGGAGGGTTGGAGGTTTATTGTTTTGAAACTCATCCCCATTTTGTTGTATTTTACATAATTGTTTAAGCACCTACAGCTTTATATGAACTTTTTAAGGAGAAAGAAAGAAAATATTCATGTAAAGCTTTTCAGGGCTGATGGAGCTTTGCTTATCCATCTTATGTCTTTGTTCTAAATTGGGATGTATTTTAAAAAAAAAAGAATAGCTCCATTTGTATAAGAATAGAATCAGTTTCTCTTTAAAAATAGTTTATACCAACAAACACACAAACTCTGGCATTTAATATATCACGGGTTTTATGGGTAAATCAAAAATAGGAAGTAACAAATGTCATGAGAAATTTATGAGGTTACCAGCACATTTCTGAAAATACATGAAATTCAGATAAGCATCCCAACTTGGGGAAGCTTTGACAAACTGAACTTCTGACCCCTTTAAGGTTCAAATATCACTACAGTATTTTGAAACTTTTCTTTATTTTAGAAAAAGTCACTGTTTAGAATGGGTTTGGTCTATCTGTAATGTTACTGCAATAAAGTTAAGAGGATATAGTTCCTATTGCCAATAATAACTGTAAGTGATTTACTCTTCGAATTTGTAAAGATTTCAACAGTGGGAATGGAAATACACTAAAGAATTGCATGAAGTAACTATGTGGATAAAAAAAATCAAGGGCACTTCTTAACTAGAACCATTACACTATCTGTTGTAGATGCAGTCTTTCAAATTCTATTATGGGGGAAGTAACTGTAAACATTGTGTCCCACCATTAAGAACGTAATTACACAGAAGGGATTTTTTTTTTTTTAAACAGAGAAGCTGAAATGAAAGATTACAAGTTTTAAACGTACATTGTAAAAATATGTATTTATATTATTCTAGGAAAAAGAAAGCTATACAATGATATTTCTCCATATAAAAGCCTTTCCCTGAGAAGCAGAATATCACCATTTTCTGCACAAATTTCTTTATTTGATTAAATGTTTTTGGACAGCAAATCATTCTTGGTGCTGGGTTATTTGAGAATATTTCCAACATACTATTTGCATTGTAAAAGCCTATCTCTGCACTTCACGACCATATCAGGGTGTAAAAGGGACTAAGAACCCTCGCTGCACACAAGCTGCTGGGAAGGCAGTGGATAAAGTGGGACAGAGAATGTGTGGGGCTCTGGTTCCAACCCCAACATGCCAGCGAACACAGCTGATCCAGCGAGTAGTAGGTAGGAGAACAGATAAGAATGTGCTACTGAACAGGCCCAACATGTTCTCCCTGTAGAGTAATGAAGGAATCTTGCCTCTCTGAGGCATGATTTCTTTTCTGAGTGCTCCTGGGGTGGCGCACACACTCACCAGCCTTACATAGGACATATTGTAATTGCACAATCCAGTCTATGAATGGTACAAAACAAAATCCATCACACATGTCATACATAATCGATATACATTCCAGGCCTTAATCCTATATCCACACAGTCTAATTTGGAGCTTGATTGCAATGGCATAAGTCAGGAGAAACACTAATAAGGCAAATGAAGGTGCACTATTGCAAAACTGATGCCACTGGTTTGAAAAATCAGGCTGACAGATACCACATCTAATCACACATACATAGCAGAGAGGAGCAAGATCTGTATGCTCCCATAACCAAATGACTTTATTATTTGTACTAAGGTATCACCTAGAGGGGCCCCACCCTATTGTACTAGGTCTCTGCCCCAAAGAGCTTGGAATCTATGTTAGATATATTAATATACTTCTTTGTATATTTTAATTAGAGGCTGCATCCTTTATGTGCTGACTCCATGTGTGCACATGCTTATGTAACCCACACTCCTCCAGGGTGTGGTGTTCTGTCCCATCTAGTGGCACCAGGGGGAGAGAGATCTGCTCTACAGCCTTAGCTAAAGGTCCTATGCTTTTAGCTTATGCAATAGAGGCTCATGCACTAAGCTCCAGAGGTTCTAGGTTCAATCCCAATGACCGAGGTCGGTCAGTGTAACACTAATACATGCTAAATATCTCTTTTTATAATGTTAAAAAGAAACAGAAAAGAAAATTCCAGTAACACAATAACAAACTAAGTTCCTGAGACTAAAAGATTACCCAATAAGGACCTCATCCAAAACCCATTAAAGTCAGTTATTAATATCTCATCTTGTCTCCCAGAGTTTGCTAGAGAACTACTTGGAGGATCAGAGAACTGGAGCAAGAGCTTTCTCAGCTCTCAGGTGAGAGGTGCTGAATCTAAAAGACATCCTTTCTCAAGTATTTATTTTAAAATAGAGGCTAACATAAGTAAAACAAACTAATAAAAACAGGTTATTCAGGGCAAAGTGGCCTTAAATTGTCTGGTAGTAGCCTCTGAGAAACTCTTCACTGATGTAAAGCTGAAGGAGACTGCTCAGCCACTCTATCACTTGTATAAGGAGATGAAGGCATGGGTGGGGGAAGGGGGCAGAATTCAGCTCTGCTACACCTAATCCTTCACTGCCTTAAGACAGACCTGCTCCTGCACAGTTCTAACATGCACAGACACCAGAGCACTGAAGATCAGGGAGGAACAAATGGGTCTCTCTAGCCTCCCCTGTCATTTGGAGCTTGGGTGGAATGGAGAGTTTGCGGCAGAGAGTTTTAAATAATCTGACTAAAAATCACTTCTTCCCTCAGTTCTTTCTGTTGTGATTGCTTGATCCTACCCATTCTCCAATAGTCCAGAGAGTCTTCAGCAGAACAGGGTAGGCAAGACAGTCTCAGGTAGAAAACAAGTAGAACTTATACTAGTGTTTTTCAAAAAAGATACACATTATAAAGAAGCAAGAAAAGGGATAAACACATTTTATTCCCCTTTCAGAATATCTTTAAGCTTGCTTATTTCCTCAGGTATGCCTAGTTTTTCCTCTGCATATCTACAACCTTATAAAGGATTTCAAATTAATGTTCCCCAATTGCTGTTACATTTTTTGCATGACCTGCATTTAAATTTTGTATTTAAAGTTCTGCAAGGTTGATTTCTCATCTTTCCCTCCCCCCAGCGAAATGTGATTTGGCCATTGGGGCATAACAGATCATAAAAATCATTTTATTAATAAGTTCTAGAAATGCACAGTAACTTTCAGAGCACTATCTTGAGGAAACACAAACTTTTTGGGAAATAACAGAAATATCCAACAATAATCTTTGCACTTTCACTTTATTAAAACCATTTTTATTTCTCGGTGTGAGGAAGCTATTTATGCCACCAGGAGCCATCTAAAGTCCCCCAGTAAATTATTTCTGAAAAGCTCATGGCTCATTCTCTTTTCCTCTGTTTTTTATTAAAGGCAAAATGATGAAACAACAAACAAGGTATAGAAGATTGGAGGTGTGCTTTTTATTTGGGTGCCAAATTGTTAAGAACCTAAGCCCAGCTACTGAAAACCCACAGTGATGCACTTAATGACAAGGAGCAATATACAAGAGTGATATTGATGTAGAGTGCAATGGAAGATGCATTAATTTAATATGACTCTGTGATGCCCCAGATATCCTGGCTAAGAACCAACTTGTGGCCTATGGAGCCAATCTATATTTGTTTTGTCTCTCCTAGTGGGCTCATCATAGCAGCTGTTGCCTCAACAATTTGCCAAATTGCCTCCCATTGCTGAGCAGGCTTGTAATAAAATACAATGCAACTCATTGTAATTCTTAACTACAAGGGTTAATAGTGAGAAATTGTGCTATATCTTTTTTACATATACTCATAATTGGAGGGGATTACAATACACTGTTATTGAATAGTAATAGGCAGTCTTATTTTTTAAAAATAAATTAGACATGTCATGGCCAGTACACAAATTTGAGAGACTCAACTGTTGCCAAGAATGCTCCAGCAGGAAAAAGTGACTACACTGTAAATGTGAGCTCACTGTATAGTATATAACTGAGTGAAACAGCATCATGAAATTTCCACATCAAAAACAGAAGATTTCCTGAAGGTTTTGGTCTGGTGAATTTTTTTCTGTGGCTGAAGCTATGAAAGATTGCAAAGTCTAATGGCCAAATTCACAGGTGATGAAAATAAGCACAACTCCATTACAATCAGTGTAATTGTTTCTCAAAAAATCATCTCTGTACTAATTTTCATGCGAAACCCTATGCATGCAATAATCTCCTAAATTGGACCACCCAACTAACACCCTTTCATTTAAAACTTCCCATGAAAACTCATTCTGTCTGTGATTCCTTCATTTAGAGAGTTAACTATTTTCACTTATACACACACGCACACGCACACACACACACACACACACACACATTTTATATATGTGCATACACAGGGCAAACTTAAAAAGTTAGAGGTAATCAGTTCTAGTGCTATATCCTATTCTTAAACTGAAGAATTCCACGATAACCAGTAACACCTAGAATCAGAATGCAATTTTTAAGTACCCCACTGTAAGTGGACACACACACATACGCTTCCTTGTCCTTTGCCCCAGCTCCACCCTTACTTGCAAGACATTACTTAAATTTAGATTGCAAGGTCGTTGGGGTTTTAGAGTAACATATTATAAAAGATGTTTCCTGGCCTGAGTGCTCTATGAGACACCATGACAACGTCCACCTACTGACTCTCCGCTATCCCCACAAAGGATCATGTGAGCAATGCAAGTGCTGGCCATTTGGCATTCTCTCTCTCTTCTCTGATATATTGTAAAGTGTTTATGTTTGGTTGGTTGGCTAATAAAAGCATTAATTACAGAAAGAACTGTGTGTATCTGATCTCAGAATTATCTCAGATTACTACCTTTTAATCAGGTAGGGTGACCAGATATCCCAATTTTATAGGGACAGCCCCATTATTTGGGGCGTTATCTTATTACTCCCCTACCTTCTGTCCCAATTTTTCACCCTTGCTATCTAGCCACCCTATAATCAGGGGTGCTGGAACAATTTGAACAGTGTGTGGGGGGGGGAGGGCGGGGGGGGGGGGGGGGGTGGGGGGTGCCTC
>NC_048308.1:27736542-27956664 GCF_013100865.1 Trachemys scripta elegans
TGAAGTCCTAGGTTTTGGGACAATGCCACAAATAAATCTCTAGAACTACTGGAAAATGTTCATAATTTTGATGAAAATCAGAAAAAAATAAGATTTACATATTCTTTTCTTTTCCATTTTTCCACCCAGCTTTAGAAATCTCTGATTGAAATTAATAAGAGATATTTCTGGGTCTGTAAGAAACAAATGGAAAGAAAAAGAAAAAATGAATAACCTGTCCTTCTCCCAATCCATGAATACAGCACCTCTTACTTGTGGGCACATCTCACTAAGCTTTTAATATCATTGCATGGAATTCCAAACAAGCTTTAATTGCAGATGCTTAGCTAAGCAAAGGACTATTACAAATGTATAAGGATACTATAGCACAGGTATTCAGTAAAACCTTGGGAAGAAAGCAGTGAGAAAGAACAACAGTATCGTGAAAATAAGGATGTATTGCCTGAGAAAGGATTGCTGGATTTGGCCCCCCGAGCCCCAAGCTTTTCAGATCTCAGCAAATAAAACGACTTTGTTAACTTGTGATTGTCTTGATCATGTCTGGTCATAACTTTTTTTTAAAAACTATAACAGATGTTAGAGGCTCAGCAGATACCACTCTGATTGACTCATTAGAAATCCAAAGATGGATTTGATAATTTTTTATTAAATCACATTAATAAAACATTATAATAAATATTTTCAGAGGGATTTTTGGAATTTAAATAATTGTCTTGTGCATGATGGCACTTTTATAAAATATTTTGATTTTGCTGAAGGAAGTGGAAGTGCTTTTAAATCTCTGTGGGAGTATCAATGAACTGAAAAAATCCAGATCAAAACATTTGACAGCAATATGCCCAGCAGGTAAATATATAAATATAGATGTAAAAATATAGATGTAAAAGTACAACAACACTGGAGACAGAGCAGATAACTACAGAATGTCAATGAAAGCCCTATAATCTCTATCCTATAAGGCTATCCAAGAATCTGAAATACATAAATAAGTTATGGCTACAACTCATCTAGCAAAGCACAATCTGCACTCCTGAGATTTCAGTTTTAGAAATGACATGAGATGAATGTACCAATGCAAATGTTTTTCTGTGCTGGAAATAGTAACATAAAGGAAAAAATACCAACATTTTGAACACACCATGAGGATAAAAGCTGCAGGATGCTGAATTGATACAGAGGTTCACTCTAGATTGTATTAAGAATTATAAACAGAACTCAGACTCAGCAGCTCCTTGACTACCTCAGTAGAGGACACAGAAATGCACGTGACTTTCCCTGACACTAAATGAACTCCTTTTTTTCCTGAATAGCTTAAAAAATTGGAAGGTAACCAATACTTAGCAAGAGTGTGATGGAGAAGATAAGTTGCAAATCGTCTACAAGTTGCCATTTGCCGTAAGAACAATTAAAAACATAGGATGTTTGATGTTTAATAGCCTCTATTTAATTAGACATGATAGAGATGGTTCACCATTAAAACACCTGTGTTTTCCTCATAGTGAGCCAAATTGCCCCCACTCTCTGACCGAAGATATCCTCAGAATCCCTTGCCGTCTGTTCAGTCACAGGAGTGTTGCCCCGCACAGAATAACTCAAAGGAATGTTCTTCAAACCTGGTGGATCCTCGGGGTCATCTGCATAGAAGCCCTGTTCCTTCACACCAGCAGCTCCCAGCAGATATCTGGCAGTGCAATTACTAAATGCTCTAATCCACTGTAACTGCCCAGGACTATTTGGGGTGGAGGCTCCATAGCAAATATAATATATTTTATTTATACAACCCCACCCCAGACCACTCACTCCCGACTCAGAGACTGCCTAGTCTCCACCCTCCCTTCCTTGTGGGTTCCGGACCTGTGAAGCACACTAAATGAGTTCTGGAGAAAAAGGGGATAGTGCTGCAGAAATCATTGGGTTTCGCTTCCCCCATTCTTGCAGGAAGTAGCAAACTGTCCATGCAGAGTCCCTTCCAGTCCATGCCCAAAACTATAATTAGACAGGGAAGTAACTATGGTATCTCAGATACTGTGCCTGATCCAAAGCCATTGAAGTCAATGGAAAGGTGCCCCAGGGGGTTTCAATGGGCTTTAGATCAGGCCCACTGTATGCTGTCAGGCAGCTGACTTTTCAATGATGACCTCAGCGTCATGGCTTGCCTGTTAGAGTGCTTATACATCAATAATCTCTAAGTAAAGATACCTTGCAGCAACTGCATTAAGGGAGTCATTAAGGGTATTGTCTGAGTTAAAGCTCTATGCTTTGTCTGGCAGTTACAGCTCTGAGGTTCCTTTGTATTGAAGAGCAGCTCCACAGTAGAAGGGTAAGCATCTAGGCCCATCTAACCAGACCCTGCAGTGTCAGTGAGCAGTCTTGGACTAGGGGTTTCCCAGAAAAAAGTAAGGATCTGAGGGAGAAGAAGGGAAATTTCATGAAGCAGAGACACACTGGAAAAAGACAGAGGCTCAAGGCAACTCCTTCTAGGCATAGGGGAGGAGCCTGATTCAAGCTTTCTGCAAGGAGGCAGTTGCTTCTACACCCTTATTACCACCCTATTCAAGAAAAGATGACTTGTGTACAATTTGGAAATATACAAATTACATTAAGAAAATACCTGACCCCACATCACAATTTCTGCCCCACTTGTGAAACTGACTTGTAAGGCACTGAAAATCTTCTACTGCTTGGTAAAAGAGAAGAACCATTAAAGAATTGGTATGGTGCGTGCGCAGGAGCATGGCGGCTCCTTTATATGAAATTGTTTTCAACAAGATTGGAGGCTCCTGAAGGTTAGACTTCAGGGCAGTGAACTAACCTTCTTTTTAACCCTCCTATACAGAGTGTGTTTAAAGATTCAATTCCAGGAGTACGGCTTCCTTGTGTATTAGAGCAGATATAATGAAAGCTTGCCACCTGATTAAGTCTAATAAGTGTTTTCCCCCTACTTTCATGAGAGCCCGAGGATACACTAACAAACAAACTATAGACTAATTCTGTTCACTGAGCAGAAATATTTTGGCAGGAGTAAAATCTGTCCTTCCCAAAGAGGGAGAAAAGTCTTTAACCAAATGAGAACATAAAAACTGACAATACAGATTTTGTGTAATGGCGTAGTACTTCCAGCCATTTAAGGATACTATACATACTGGATAAAATTAACCAGTGCTAGCGCATGGCATGGCTGTGTTAATTACTAAGCTATTTAATGTGGAGGCCCAGTGGTGAATGGAAAGGTGTAGTGTCTCCTTTCTCCTGTGGCATCTTTCTTACTAGTTGGCTTTTTATCACCAGGGTTCTCAGTGGGGGTCTGTATCAGCTTCTGCTATCATAGACCCTGGGGGAGTTTGGCCTACTGTCTGGAAAGAACAGCTTTTGATGAACATGTCTGTTTAACTCTGCCAGAAAGTGTGGCAGTGTTTTCTAACCAAAGTCAACTGTCCCCAATTTGGTTCACTGTCTGATTATGGACAAGTCATGGCAACTCTCTGTGCCACAATTTATCCTCCTGTAAACTGGATATAACAAGTGTCTACTGTACTTCAAGATGTTTGTAAATTGCTTTGAGATCCTTCCATAGAAAGGACTACTTGAAGAGTAATTATTCATTATCATTAAACTACTTACAAACTTCTAGTGTTAGGGAATCAGCAGAGAAGATGTTTTACAAGATTATTTTATATAGTAGATTACTTAAAATCTTCAGGAGAGATCATTTTAGAAAGATCTTTATTAAGCCAAATAAGTAGATTCCTTTTTGTACTACCTTCATATTCCTAACAGACATTTACATGAATGTACCAATTCAGATTAAATTGTCTTTTTATTGTAATCATTATTTGTCATCATGCTCAGCGCTTTCAGAATAACCAATTTCAATTTATGAAAGTTGTGCACTATTTTAAAATATCTGCACTAAGTTAATTATTGAGAAAAATGAAACATAAGTAGTAAATGTATTTGTTCCAGAGTTGAAAACATTCCAAACGGTTCTAAGCTATTAGGCCAAATTTTTAAACTTGAATGCTTCAGATTAGGCATTCAGCATCATATTTATTCCCCACTCCTACAAACAGATCCAGGCAGGTGGATCTTTGCATCCCATGCATGACTTAACGGGATTCCACATAGGCAAAAGGTATGCCCGCATAGATCTGATTGCAGAAATGCAACTAGAGTTGGTTGGTTTGTCAAAACTGTTTTCCATTAGAAAATGCCATTTTGACAAAACCTAAATTTGTCCTGAAACTATCGATTTCCATAAAAATTCCCACATAATATATTTCAAAAGAAAAAATAATTAAAAAAAAAAACCTTCATTTTGGAAAAATGTTCAAAATTTTGTTTCAAAATGAAATTTTTTATTTAAAAAAAATTTATTTTTCATTTTTATATTACTTAAATTTTACTTTATTTCATGGCATATCAGCAGTAGTAGTGGATAGTCTGACATATCACTATCCTCTACTGCTGACGTCATCGTATGATATGATGTTTCAGCCAGTACTAAACAGCAGTTGCCCTTTTTAATTTTAAAAAGAAATTAAAATAGAATGTTTTGACTATCATATCTTATTTTCTGGATCAAACTGTCTCCATTTCATGGGAATTTTCAAAAAATACTTGCTTATTTATTAGCTAGGAATGAAAAACTTTGAAATGTCAAAATTTCCCACAAAACAGAAATTACCCATTTCCACCGGCTCTATTTGTAACCTTCAATGCCTAAATGTAGCCTGATTTTCAGAAGTCCTGAGCACCAAAAATCTACTAAAGGCAATGGAGCTAGAGATCCTTAGCACCTTGCAGAAATCCTCATTTTTAAACAGCCTGTGGTGTATCATAACTTGCAGCAAGTGTTAAAATACAGAGCACTAGCATAACCATATGAATCATTTTTCATCAAGCTGTGGGCAAAAATGGCTGGAGCAGAAATCGTCTTTTTTTTTTTCTGTCTGTGTACAGTGCCTAGCACAACAGGGCCATAGTCCACTATCAGCTCCTAGGTGCTTCGCAATACGAATAATAAATAATAATAATAATTAGGTCTCATTTAAAACATGGATAAAATAATGGCAGGTCTGGGAATGGGGGTTGAATTCACTGAAAACCAAGTCATGTAGCTGTTGTGCTATTAAAGAATCTCTAAAAATAAAAAGTAACACAGCTTCTTTGAATCATTACAGCATCACTTTCTAGCTCCCTGACAGTGTTAAAAAACAATATGGCATTTGGAAGAAAATTTATACACCAAAGCCTGCTGCTGCTGTTGCTATATTTGGATTCTCCTGCTGCTGTTACAATAGTGCCAGATAGAATTTATTCCTACTAAATAGCCATTAAACCAATCCATTTGGACAGAAGCAGCATTGTGGTATTTTAAATAAACTTTTATTTGGTTCATTCAATCTATAATATTCTACTGAAGGGCACAATATCATGCAGTATTTGCAAGTAACCTTTTGGATCAAAATGGGCTGTATACAAGATTATATTCTACATAAAGTATGACATCCCCAATAGAAGGAGAAAATTGTTTTCTGTTGCCCTTTCTGTACATTATTTCAGATATATTTTTGAGATTTTAGTCACTTGGCCAGGTTCACTTTAGCTGGGGAAAGAAGATCTGTGTTGCAGCATCTTCCCCCCCACCAGTTTAACCCATTGCCCCTGGGAGATTCACCGGAGGATGGGCAGGCACCTTCCATGGAGAGGAGGTTGCATGAATCTCTCCCTGGGAGACTCTCTCCTGCAGGGTGTCCCTTGAATGAATTTGGCCCATAGTTTTAAATTGAAAAACAAGCTACTCAGGTCATGGAAAATAAAAGGCATGGGGCGGGAGGGGGAAGGGGGTGGCGTTAGAACACCATTATTTCAATCTGCTGTACCAGGGTCCCTGAACCCTGAGATGCTGAATGCTCTCAACTCCCACTGAAGTCAATGGGAGGTGAGACACTTTATATGTCAAAGAATTGTGCCCACACAGTTAACAGTTGAACAAAAACTGCTATAGAAGTTATTTGCTCCTTTCCTACTCACAGGAGGAAACAGCAGTTTCTCTCTATTTCTGATGTACATTTCACACAGCTAATTCACAGGAAAGCAATTTTCCCCATGAGCTTAGAAAGTGCTACAAGAAGCAGAATATTTCCTGCCTGCAGGTAGGTGACCCCTGTACCTGATCTCTCCTAGTTAAATTAGGGTAATTTAATTCATTTTATCAGAGCAATTCAGATAACATGTGACCTGAATTTTACATCCAGTACCATTCTCCAGAGAATGCACTGGAAATAGCAGGACATCCTGAGTAAATGGACTGTGCAGGCAAGGCTGAGGAAGGGAATCTCAGCCATATCCTGCAGTAACGGGAACAGTTTCACCCTAGGGTCTCTATTGCAGAGCACAGACAGGAGCTCTGACTCTTCACATACATGGCTTTGTCGGCTTGTAGATTTGTCAATTGTGGACCCCCAGTTTATTGGACTTGTACGATCGGCAATCTCCTCAGCAAGCTGAAAAATGGAAACATATTGGGTCCATTGTGTTTTGGCTCTTTTCAGCCATGGTGAGCGTGCAGGATCCCACTTTTAGTTCCACTGACCGAAAGAACAATATGAAATAGTAACTTTGAACCATGGTTCACAGAATAACAACCACCCATTCTTAGCAATAGGGTTACCTACTCCCACTGAAGTTAGTTAGACTTTAGTCACTGGCTTCAATGGGAGTTTAAAGGGACCATTCTTTTGTGGAGTTTTCTGTTTGTATGTTTTTCTTTTGCTTCAGAAAGTGCTTGCTGGAACAAAGAATAAAAACTTTAACAATATTCCTGGTATTCCTTTCCTTTGGGCCAAATCCTTCTTATTCTACTCCTGTAGTGGAAGTACTAAGCTGAGAGAGGCTTGCATGGTTTGCTGTTGTAGATAGTGAGCATTTGAAACCCCACAAATTAAAAGATTGTTGGGATTTTCTAATATAAGTTTGAGAAAATTGCTTTCATATAAAAATAAAGGCAACATGCAAAATTCAACTATAAAATTATGTATTTCGTTGTCCAAATTAGAAACTATCAACATCAATAATTTTTCTATTTGTCTAGTTACTTTGATGGCCATCGACATCTTAATATATGAGGCTCACTTAGAAGCCATAAGCATATCCTACTTCATCAATTCAATTCTACCTTTAACTTTCATTAAAATGTAGTAGTGTTGTCAATGCATTACCTGCAATTTACCTACTTTTATGTAGGTTGAGGACTACTAAGAGTTTTTTGTAACTCATGGTAAAGACAGTGGAACCATATGATAATCAGAGTTACTAGCATCCGATAAATACATATTTTGCCTTCCAACCTTACAGTACTCGGTATTTCACAGACATCTTTTTAAAATTTGATATTTCCCAAAGAGCCCACTTTATTTCTACAGAAAGGAAACATCATCTATTCTAGCTAGAGAGTATCTTTGCTTTAAAGAAATCTGCGTAAAGATTAGAGATGGAATATGATGTTCATACAAATCCCTAAGTCCCCAGTCAGGCAAAATTTACAGCTTTGATAAGAATTTTGCCTGAGTAGGGACTGCAGAATTTGGCCCATAAACATCAGTAAGAACTGTGGATTATATGAGCTATGTAAAACCAATGTTACAGTTGTTTATATCCAGAGGCATAGCATATTAAATTACAGCACTAAAATAATTAGGATTAATCAATTTAGGACACAAGAATCCTAAAAGCATTGGCTGAGGAGATCTCTGGCCCACTGATGCTTAATTTTAATAAATCTTGGTTTTTCTAGAAGACTGGGAGAGTGCTAATATTATGCCAATATTAATAAAGGTTAAGTGAGATGATATCGGTAACTAAAGATCAATTAGCTTGATGAAATAATAGAAAGCTGATTCAGGAGTCAATGGATAAAGAATTAAAGGATAGGAATATAATTAATGTCAGTCAACATGGTTTTGTGGAAAATAGGTCTTTTCAACAAATGTTATTTCATTCTTTGATAAAATTACAAATTTGGTTGATAAAAGTAACTGCACAGATGTAATATACTTAGATTTTTATAAAGTGTTTGACTTAGTACAACACAACATTCTGATTAAAACAATAGCACTATCCAACATCAATAGAGGGGATGTTAATGGGAGTAAGAAATGTAGATGACAGATCTCAAAAAGTAGTTGTCTACTGGGAATCACCACCTAATAATAATCTGGAAGTAAATATAAAATCACTGCAGATCAAATTTGCACATGATGTTGAGGATAGGGCAGTCACACAGAGTGATCTGGATCACATGGGAACCTTGGTCCACTGTTCAAACAAAATGTGTTTCAATAGAGCCAAATGCAAAGTTATACATCAAGGAAGAAGGAATGCAGGCCATATCCACAGAATGGGGGATTGGTCTTGAAAGGCAGAGACTCTGGAAAGGATGTAGGGGTCATAAGTGGACAAGCAACTCAACATGAGGTACCAGTGCAACGCTGTTGCAAAAAGGGCTAGTGTAATCCTTGTATACGTAAACAGAAGAGTAGTAATCAGGGGCAGGGAATAGAGTGTACAGTTCTGGTGTTCATTTTTAAAGAGGAGGTTGAAAAATTGGAGAAGGTGGAGAAAAGAGCCACAAAAATGATTTGAAGGCAGGAATAAATGCCTTACACTGAGACACTTGGTTCCATCTGTTCAGCTTATCAAAAAGAAGATTGATTACACTGTATAAGTACCTTCACAGGGAAAAAATATGCCAGGTACTAAAGATTCTTTAATATAGCAGAGAAACGCATAACAAGAACCACTGGCTGGAGGCTGAAACCAGACCAATTCAAATCAGAAGTGAGGCACAATTTTTTTAACAGTGTGGGTAATTAACTGCTCGAACAGACTACCCAGTGAAGTCGTAGATTATCCATCACTTGATGTCTTCAAATCAAGACTGGATACCTTTCTGGAAGATATACTTCAGCCAAACACAAGTTATGCTTTAGTTAAGCACAAGTCATTGAGCTCAATGCAGGGCTGACTGGGTGAAATTTAACAGCCTGTGATACACAGGAGGTCAGACTAGATGACCTAATGGTCTCTTTTGGCCTTAAACTCTATGAATCAGTGAAAGTAATTGCTGCTTCCTAGCGATTATCTTCCATTTAAGTAGAATTAAAACAAAAAACAGAAATGCCAAACTAGTATTACCCAAGTGAATTGAACGGGTGGGATGAACTGGACTTGTTCTTTTACCAATAACTGCACAATCAATGACAAGTAGCCAAAGCAAATGAAGTGCTAATGAAATACAGAATCAAATAGGATAGCATGTGGGACCAGATTTTTTAAAAGGTCTTCAGGCATCTGAAAATGTAGATGGGCATCTAGTATGATTTTCAAAAGTGCCTAGATGCCTAACACCTCATAGGCAGTTTTGAAAATCTCAGTAGGCATCTTCAGGTAGCTAAATGGCTTTGAAATAGTGGTTCCTTGCGGTTAATTGTTCCATGCACAAGTGTACTAAAATAAAAATGGACATTCACTGTTAGGCACCTGAATATATTATGTCATACTTTAAAACATAAAGATATTTTTTCTTTCTTTACAAAAATCTAAGTACTGGTAACAAAAATATTGGTCTACTTTAAAATAATGTATTTCTTTACAGTAGAAAACTATAGTTATACACATTTAGTATAATATACATGAGGACAGTTCTTACCACATAAAATATTTATTTTTCCTGACAGTTTTATCTTTTATTTTTAATATAAATAATAAGCTCCTTGACTTTCCTCTCAAAAGTCAAATGGTTCAGTCCAAGAAGCCACAAAAAATGTTATCTTTATACATAAATCTGTGGAAGCATCAGTGGCATGTAATGTCAAATACAGCTTATGAGAGAGTTTTTATGACTTTGAGCTAGTCTCCAAACACTTTTTTTAAAACTGCTTTGCTGCTGTTGCTGCTGCTAAGTGTGCCAAACCTGTCCAGCAGGATGCATCTCCAGTGATACCAGACTTAATAGTTACCCCATTAATTTCAGGAGAACAATTAATCAAATAGTCACCACTACAGTGTAAGTTAAAGATTTCTGGTGTTCCCTGAAACTCAGAATATGGAAACACAGATTTTAAAGCCTGCCCACCAGCAACCCTAATTTTAGAGGCTCTATTCAGGTTGCACTCTGGATCACCAGTGAAGATGACCCTTGATCCTTCATAGGCCACCTGCCCCAAGGTCAGCTATCTCTGCCAATGAGGTTCTAGGACCTTGAATACAGCAGAGATGATTCCTTGCTGTCCATTTGACTTAGCAATGAAAACTCTGGAGCAGTAACCAAGTTTTGGTACCCTGGGAGTTTCAGTTAACAAGAGGCATCAGTTATCCCAGTGCCTGATACTGCTCCCACTGAAATCAATGGCAAAACTTGCAATACCTTTGGTCTCCCACAGGAGTCCAACCTGCAGTCTTTACTCAGGCACAACTATCATTGGCTTTAATGGGAATTTTTTCTGTTCTAGGTCTGCATAATTGGACTCATTAGGAAAATTACATAAATGATCCAGAAATATTTCCATAGCTTTCTCAGGTCCTAATAATGGCAGCACAGATCTCCTCCTCCCACAATAACACCGGCATGAGAAGATTTTTGGGGAAGCAAATCTCTGGAAAATATGCTACCACATCCTTTGGTCAGTAGGTCAGGGTTCCTCAACAGCACAGGGGCTTCTGCAGGAATGATGATGCAACTTGGGGCTGTATTTTGTTCTCTGTAACATCCATGCGGCTACAGGAGACATAACATGCACTCTCTGTGACTCTAGGAGCCCCACAATGCCCACTGTCAGAGGGCCCTCTATACTTATAACACACTAATGTCATAATAGGTATCCAAAAGGTATCGTATAAGGTATCATATGTAAACTGGTGATGTGCTGGTCAGGAATATCATTGAGTGATGTATGTACAGAATTGTATGTGTGTTCTGGAAATACATTCTTAAAATGTGTTTTGGAGGCAATGAACAAATTGAGTCTGCCCTAGACAAAGGGATGTGGATTTACCTGGCTAGTCAGTTTCATTATAGGCAGAGGACAATGAAAGTACATTTACATCTAAGGTAAACTCTTACTCATGCAAGTGGTCCATATTCAAGTGAATTATACCACTGATTTAATGTATTTTATGTATATAGTTTTCTTGTAGAACTTTACATTAAATTTATGCAAAGGGCACACCATATCCTGCATACCTTGTGTATGAGAGGAGCCCCACTGATTTCCATGGCACTGCCTGTGTTAGATACAGATAGTAAGATTTGATTCTATGTAGGTACAGAGACATTTAGAGATATTTATTTCCATTTTTCATCAACAGTTTGAAATCAGTAAACAAACAAATAAAATATGAATTTCAAGCCAGTGATCCCTCTTCTCTATTTTCTTTAAATTCAATTTGATGTGAGTTATAAGCCTCAGTTTTGACAGCATTTGGTTTTCAGTTCCAAGTTTTAATATGGTAGATATTATTTACTTCTGTCTCCATCAGTTCACATCTAGGAGGATTCACTGCTGTTAAAAACAGCCACTGTCGCAATCTTGCCTTTTTCATCATGGTTAGTGAACCTATACTGTCCCAACCTACTGGGTGTCCTTATGGTGTTTAACAGCCCCTAAATAAGGGTAAACATTTTAAAAACACCTAACTCCCAATGGTTATTACCAATGGCACTTAGTTTCCCAAGTATCTTAGGTGCTTTTGAAAATTTTACCCATAATACATTTAAATATAAGGGCTAGAATACACATTTTCATTCTCTTCATTTTTGTTTTTGACTTTTTGGAAGGTGTTCTGAATTTCCTTTCTTAATCATTAAGAAGGCCTATCTTTATTCCAATCACTGTGTCATAAGCCAGAAAGCTGCCATCATCAGTGTCTGACTGTCTCCAACACTGGTTTGCCAGTCCCATGAATAGAACTCTCTCTGTACATATTATCATTCTATAATTATCTGACAGTTAAATTTGAGCACGGCTTCATATATCATTATAATCGCCTTGATATTTTTTTATGGGTTGAGTTTGCTCTGCTGTTCTTCACACTGCCAGTACTCCCATCACATGAACATACAGGATCCTATTCACGATTTCCCTGTAGCCCATCACACCACTTGTCAGCAGAAAAGGGCCATCTGCTGGACAGAAACATGCCCTTCAGAATGCCCTCAGAGTCAGAGAGTTCTCCAGCCAGCACATATAGGCCTCACTCTCTTCCAGTTTACAGCAGAGAGTGAAGCGTTAAGGGAAGGAAGGGACCGTGGCTTGAGTGCACTACTCTCTGGCTGTTCTCAACTGGTGGATGGCCCATGGGTGCAGTTGTAATAAGACCAAACATTAAAGCAGACCTGAGTCTCTTTGTAACTTACACCAGAGGTCTAGTAAGTCCACAGACCATTCAAGAACACAAAAAGCACTTGCTCCCCTCCCTGCACCCACTCTACTCCTGCACCAAGCACAGAGATGCAGGAACAGAGAATTGGAGCCATTCTTTTTTCAAAAAGAACAGGAGTACTTGTGGCACCTTAGAGACTAACTTCTTTTTGCGGATACAGACTAACACGGCTGCTGCTCTGAAACGATTCTTTTTTCATAAACTCTTACAAATATTTCTAAATTTGGTTACTTTGGAAGGTGACACTGAGCCTGAATGAACAGAGTAACTGAATGTACGGAATTCCTTACGCTGATCACTGTGGTACCAATTATATACCCATAGCTACATTGAATAATGACACTACCACAAATCCTTAGAGCCTGATCCTCTAGAGCGAGACCACCACCATCAGCTCCCGGGTGGTCTCTCAACACTTCTCAAAATCTGAGCTATAATGTAAATACAAAAAAAAAAAATCTAAGCTGCTCTGTGTTCAGAGATTTTTCCTGTAATGCTGACAAAGCAGAAGACCAACGTGACACTGATCTATAAGTAAAACAATTGCCCGACACTCTCTTGACACAGTTGAGAAGCAGTTTGCAAGAATTACACAGGCCATTGCTGATCTAAAGGACAAAGCACTTTAAAAAAAAGAAGAATTCATTTTAGTAATACCCAGGGCTTCTTTATATGTGAGTAGCAGCAGCCACTCAAATAATTTGATTATTCTTTGTTTTACTTTGGCTAGACATTCTTTGAGGAGATTAAAGGTATATCTACACTGCAACTGGGAATGTGCCTCGCAGCCTGGGTAAACAGATTTGTACTAGCTGTGCTGGCGCTACCGTGCTAAAAATAGCATATGGCTCTTGCAGCATGGGCAGCAGCTTGGGCTAGCTACCTGAACTCAGACACTGGGGTCAGGAGGGCTTAGACTCAGATAGCTAGCCCAAGCCACAGCCACAATATCCACATTGCAATTTAGCTTACTAGCTTGAGTCTGTCTTCCCAGGAAACATACCTTAGATGGCTCAGTGTTTGGGAATGGATTGTTAGAGGCTTTCACCTCATGAACCAAACAATGCAAGCTTTCTATGTGCACAACTCCCAATAGAGCTGAAGGGAGTTACACACATGGAGATTCGCAGGATATGGTCCTAGGTCACCAACCAATTTCTGTGCAAATCCTGCTCAGAAATGTAGTGTACTAGGCTGAGAGAAACCAAGCTCCTCTGCACAGGTTATGGTAAGAAAAGGACTCACTCCATCTAATTGCCTGACAGACTATTGAAGTGGGGATGAACTTTATGTACCATCTTATCATGTCTTCTATTGATGTACAAGAGGACACTTCACCCAGCTGCAGACCATGCTGGGGAGTGGAATGGCAGAATAGGAGTAGGGGCAGGGCTTCTGCTGTTGGCTGTTTAGTGATGAGTCTATCTCCTACTCCTCCAGGGTGTTTGTTTTGTTTTCTGATTTTATGGGGAGGCCTTGGTCAGATGGGCTCCATTTCACTGTCTGAATCTGCTTTGTGCGTGAGGCCTCAAACTTCTTCCCTGACTGACTTTTTGTCAACCAAACTGAGAACCTGACATTTCATAGAGACATCAAGAGACACACTGGACTGGAGGAGCAGATGCTCAGCTAAACAGATTTATATCAGCTGAGGATTTGGCTGGAAAAAACAAAAATAGTTCCAAAATACTGATGACTCCAAGAAACAAGATTTTCATCTGAGAGTAAGGAGTGGACTCAGCTTTCACAGAGTCCAAAAAGCCCACTGAGGTTTTGTGGGTCCGCAGAAACACAACTAATTTTGCCTAGTTTGGGCACGAAGAGTGACACATGATTCAGTGCAGAAACACCCGCACATAGTATTATGCAGTACTTAAGTCCCTCCTAAACCCTGCAATGAGTGATTCAGTGGGGCTTAAATGATGTCTAGAGCAGGCCCTATTTGTTAGTTTGATATTTCATGCTCAGAATTCTCAGCAAAAATTTTTCTTATTGGTCTTTTGGTGACTGTGTGCAAGGAATATCAATGTGTGGTGAAGATTATGGTATAACATCAAAATCTTACAATGATATGTTACCATTGGAACTGCAGTGACAATGTTGTTATGAGCTGGGTGAAACGGCATTACATGTTGAGTTAAAACCCCATTGAGATTGATAGGTGTGAAGTTGCCCTTCAAATAACATAACTGTAAGAATAAGCCCCACCTAAGACAAAAGGTGTGGGTAAACCCATGCAGGAGCTTTTGACTGAATATAGTTTTGGGTAAGAGTGTATTAGAAGGGAAGGGAGAACACACAGAAACTGAGAACAGACAAGAGCACAGAGAGCGGCAGAGACAAAAAAAAAAATCAAGAAGCCAAGCAGTAGCTGGTGAGCACAATGTAACCCCCAAAAATGGTAGAGAGAGAGCTTTTCGGTCCACTGGCTAAAGAGGCTTGGAGTTGTCAGCTAATTGCTCCTTTTATTCTTGGTTCCTTCTGCATTCAGAGAAACAGGACTTCGTACATTCCTGGTAAATAAACCAACCTATATTAGAGAAATACCTGACTATCACCAATTTCTACTCCCAACTGGAACATCCCCGTGACCCAGAAATTTGACTAGCCGCTCAGGTTGAAAAAGGGCAACAATATAATATATATATCACACATTTGATATAGCAATTTGCTTGTGTATATTCATAGATATAGTTTTCATGTGTGGCTTGTTTGCATACACAGATGCATGTACAAAGTCTGTCTTATGTACCCTTTCCCTAACTCCCTTTTTTTTTTTACTCTGAAATAAAATACATTTTGTAATTTAAAAAAAAAACAGAAAAAAAAGAGTACTCCACACAATGAATTATTCATACCTTGCAAAGAACAACTTGTAGATAACTATAATTTCCAACAAACGGTGTGATTTCCATTCAATGTTTTGCCTTAAAATTTCCCCAAGAGACGTTGCAGCCCTTATACTTGCAGAATATATTATTGTAATTACAGTGGCTACATGAGCCTTTTCCCACGTTATTGTCATTTTTGGTTTATGTGATTTTTAAATATTCTATTTTTATAAAGATCATTTTTGTACACAATAAAATTCCTAGCTCTTTTGAAATAACAAAACAACGAATTCAATGTATATATAATTTGCATCTTTTTAAAAAAGTTATGGAAATAGAAATCTCAAAAAGCTAAGCGAGCCTTTAGGATATATAATTTCCAGAAAATTATTTCTATTTTCTTTCCTTTTCAGTCTTTTTCTTGTTCTTTTTCTTGTACCTGTTTAAATAGCTTAAAAATATGGCACAAACTGCCACAATAAAGGTGATACACACAAATGGAGGTGGTAGATTGACACACAGTATGAAGCTGTCCTCTCAGCAGAATCTATTAACAGAACAGCATACCAAAAATGACAACCACATTAGGCTTCCAGTTACCACAGGAAAGAACTCATAACAGTAAATCAGGAACCACAGGAAATTACTATTCATTCATTATATTTAGTGACATCTGATTTTTCAGAAGTTTTACACAGTCTGAAGAGATACTGAAACAAATGTTCATCATTCTAAAATGATTTCCTAAAACACTTGTTTTGGACTAACACACAATCAATGGAATATTCTAAAGCCATATTAACAAAACAGGAACTATAGGCCAACAGATCTCACTGACTTAAATCTGGAGTAATTCCATTAATTTCAGTGGAGTTTTTATACCAGTGTAAACAAGAACAGAAATAGTCCAGTATGTATATATTTTGTTTGTATTAGTGATGCTAGAGAAAGCCTGCTTTCAGAATATTATTTTAAATGCATACAGTTTTCACACACAATGAACCAACAAGTCACAAAAAGAGTTGAAAATCACTTACTCACATTGCTTGTAATTGCTTCTTCCACCAAGTTATAAAATTCTGTTTTATGTTGCTGAAAATGGAAAGTTTTATTATTGGATTTGATTTGGTGAAGATTACTTACAAGAGTAAGGACTCCTTCCTTGGGAAAGGATTTATAGGGTTAGAGCTAAAATCTTTTAACTGATTTTAGTTTATAAATGTCCTTCTGGCTCATAGGAGACTGAACATTACCTATGTGAAAATTGTATTGGCAGTTTACCAGGAGATAACCCAACTAATTTACATGCAAAGGATTGCAGCTCTCCTCATCTTCAAGATGGACATACAACTTGTGAAGACCACAGGTTCCAGCATGTATTATCCAATCTTCATCTAGCTAGCCCAGTATTTCAAGAGGGGACCTGGAGGGTGACACCTTGTGAAGTCACTTTGTGCAGCTCTAAATGAGATGAAAAATGCAACAAGGGAGAAACAAGCTCTAATCTCGGTGCGATGACTCTCAACTAACAATGAAGGCAGTTGCAGGGCACATTTTAAAAATCCTTGAGCTACACACAGATAACTTGCAGGGTCTTGCTTTGCCTTTCTCTGATTTTTCAGAAGTCAGTTACATTTCCTGATATACAGTTGCCAGTGGCTTCACTGGAGTTGCTTTGGTATAACTCAGGGGTCAGCAACCTTTCAGAAGTGGTGTGCCAAGTCTTCATTTATTCACTCTAATTTAAGGTTTCGCGTGCCAGTAATACATGTTAACGTTTTTAGACAGTCTCTTTCTATAAGTCTATAATATATAACTAAACTATTGTTGTATGTCAAGTAAATAAGGTTTTAAAAATGTTTAAGAAGCTTCATTTAAAATTAAATTAAAATGCAGAGCCCCCCCGGACCAGTGGCCAGGTGTGAGTGACACTGAAAATCAGCTCGCATGCTGGTATAACTAAAGGTAAAACTTAGAAGTTCTGCTGTTTTAATGAGGACATGGATGCTTGAATTTTTGAAACAGTTAGACAGCTAGAAAATGAATATCTGTTTTTCCTGCAGGTAATTACAGTGCACACTAAAAGAAAATATTGGAGGCCTGGGGAAGAAGCTATCACAACTCTCAGAATATATGGTGACCTGGATGCGGAGCAGCAGGAGTGGACACGGAGTAAGTCAGGCACCTACAGGAAGAAGAATGTGATGTATCTGCAAAGCAGGGGACTACAACACACAGGGCCATCCCTGGGGGGGGGGTGTAGGGCCGGGGACATTAGAAAGTTGGTGACTATCTGCTGGGGGGTGCTCCCCTCTGGCTCTGCCCAGGCCCCGCCCCCACTCCCACTCCACTCCTTCCCCCAAGGCCCCACCCCCACCCTGCTTCTTCATGCCCCCACCCTGCCTCTACCCCACCCAGTTCCATCCCCTCCCCCGAGCGTGCTGTGCCCATACTCCTCACCCCTCCCCCTCAGCACCTTGTGACGCTGCAAAACATCTGATCTGCGGCAGGTGGTAGGCGCTTGGAGGGAGGAGGAGGTGCTGATTGGCGGGGCCCACCGGTGAGCAGAAGGCACTGGGGGGCACATTCTGGTAGGGTGGGCTCCTCCTTGTCTCCCCCCACCCACCTGCTGCTCAACTCCCTTGTTCACTTCCTCACCCTGCTTGCCCACCTCTCACCTCACCTTCCCGCCCATGGGCCCCCCCAAAGTCGCCCCAATTCACCATACCCAAGGGATGGCTCTGACAACTCATCAGTCCCCTCCTGACCCCACTTCTCTTTCTCCTGGACAGGTAAGGGAAAAGGTCCTGAACCAGACATTACAGCTGGATGCAGGTGTGTATGGGATTTATGGGGAAGCACCAGTGGCTGGCAGAGAACAAGGGCAGAGGGGCCCCAATGCAAGATATTAACTGAGCCTGGCCTGGAAACCAGAGTTCATCTATTTGCTTGGATAGAGACTGGACTGAAGAGAGCACTGCAGGCATCAGGGTTGAGGTTCCCTGATTCTCAATTGGACTGCCCCAGGGACCCAAACATTTACCACTATTGTTCATCTTGAACTAACTGTTTAAGCCTCTGTACCTAGGCAATCTTTCCCTTCCCTTCTAGCCATAGGCAAATAACCTTTCCCTTAGCCATGTGACCCACCAGGGCTAGTGCCTGCAAGGCCTAGATGCTTAAGCATCTTTAGAGCTTGTCTCAGAGTCTTGGTGCACTAGGCATGCTACTGGTACTCTAGGGATTTGCTGTACTCTGGCACTGAGCAGCAGCAATAATTACAAGAGTAAAGAGCCACTAAGTGACAATTAAAGGAAAGGAGACCAAATCTACACCTTTACATGACTGTGATCAAACTTTTGAGCCAGTGGTAACCCTTTTCTTGTCTCGGCCAGCACCCACTTCCCCTCCTCCTAACCCACTGTCAATTCTCCCCGTGAGATGGCCAATTCTCCATCTCTTTTGGAGTGTCCTTCCTTATCTCCCCCCAAACAGATCCTTTGTGGGAGCAATATTTAAATGCCAACAGGAGGCAAAGCTTCTCCCTGGATAGGAATTGGTGTATACTGCCCCTTCCTGTTTTCAGTTAAGTCTATTTCACATTTCAGTTCATACACACAAGCTGCTTGCAGAGAAGCAAACTTTGAAAACAGGGTTTTATACTATATGACTACTCTGGAATGAATCCAGCTTTCTTTTATCTCGCCACACTGATGTTTCAGCATGTTTCTCATGATTGATTTTGCAAACAATTTATTATGCTGTACATCTTTCCATCTACCCATTAGACACACATAGGTGGAGGAGCAGAGGAGTGAGAGAGGGTGAGAAGGAACAGCATCATATTGTAAATCAAAATACATGTCAGAAGAATCCTGCATTGGGGTAAGGCAGAAAGAAAATTCAGTAACCAACCATAGTGAAGAACAGTCAAGATAAGTAGTCAAAATGCCAAAGAGCACAATGAAGAGAAACAATGGATCTCTGAGTTTTAAGAGAAATTCTCAGCAGCGTGCAAGTTACCAGCTGCCAACAGGAGCGGCTCTTCAGTATACATTTATAGATTTATTAGATTTTCTCAAATCATGTTTGTAGATCAGTTTATTGTTGATTATACTAGCAGTACTTAAATTCCCTTATAAATACTCCTAATTCCTTAAAAAAAAAAAAAAGGCCTGGGAAGGATACACTATAAAATGATTTCACAATTCAACCATATACTTCTAGGACAGCAAGTGCCGAGGTGAGATATGGGACCCAATTTTAAGTAAGAACACAACTTTTAGATGAAACAACAGATGAAGTCAGATCATTTCATTATTGAAGTTTAATTGGTTTCTTTGCAGCTGCATGCTTTGATCTTTTCTGGGTGATAAAAGTATTGTGCTCCTTAATTGGATTATATGTTGGGCTAAACTCACATATAAAAAAGAGCCAGAATGGTTCTAATGATACAGGACACAGTCAATATCAACTACCTTTTAAATTTATTCCATCATGCATGAGTGACTGTGTTTGAGATATTATTAGGAGATGGCGTAGAAGTCTATGGGCACAATTTTTCCAAGTAAAGTCAATAAGAGTTTGGTCATTGAATACAATGGGAGCAGGACTTGGCCCTAAATTTCTTACAGGTTGTGAGAATTAATGATATTGAGACGTGCCTGAACTTTACAGACTATTTACTAAACGAAATTGGACACTACCTACACTCCTTTGTGGACAGGATCTGTTATAGTTTTACTTCTAACTAAATTATAAGAAATTAGGTATATAGATATATGTAATGTAAAATATGACATTGATCTATAGAGATTCATAAGTGAAATGACTGGTTGAAAGTTGACAGCCCGGGCTGAAAACAATTAAACCTAAATCTTTATGAAGATACCAAACCACATCAGAATATGAATAGTGTAAGCAACAGTGTGGACCTTGTGTAGCTCCCATGACCATTCCTGCTCCTGAACTCTTGGCTTTGACCTCAGCTTGATTTGGACTTCACCTCCTGACCTGGACCCTGAAATCTGACTCAGACTCTGAACTTTGGTATTGAGCCTGACCTGGAACCTGCCTACAAACTCCTCTGCTACTCCCAGCCTCATGTTTGCCCCTTGGTCCTGACTGCCTTTGATGGTATCCTGACTGTTTGCCTGGACCACCCTAGCCAGTGGTGAAGGCCTACCCTAGGGGAACATGGAGGCAGCAGACCAGCATGCCCAAGAATGTACTGGAAATGTCTGAATGGGTTGCCCACTTCCAGAAGGAGCTCCCCATGCTTCGAGTCCATGTATCGAAGCTGGCATGACAGAAACAAGCTCTGTGTAGGCATCCACCCAGCTCCATGATGAAAATGTGGCACCGCAGGCCAGCTGGCACAGCATGCCACAGAGAACCAGAGGCTATGAGAGCAGGCAGCCAGGCTGGAGGATGAGAATGCTGCCCTACAGCATTTACTGCAGATACATACCTAGCCCCAGGCTCCCCAGCCTCCCTCCCAGAATGTTTTAATGAGGATCACCAAAAATTCGGGGGGGGGGGTCATTAACCAATGGCACCTGCTGTTTCTGCTCCGCCCGCAGTCCTACACCACTAGCCAAACAAAAGTAGGACTCATTAGCAGCCTCCTGATGAGAGATGCACTGTATTGGGCTTGCCCTACTGGTACGAGCAAGCTGGAAGCTATCAAACTGGGATACCTTCCTCCTGGCATTCTCTGCCCTATCTGACAATCCCCACATGCCTGCTCAACAGAGGTTGCCCAGTAGTGCTCTTACTCAGGTCTGGGGAGCTCTAAAGCTGGTCTCTCTCAGCAACAGAAGTTGGTCCAATAAAAGATATTACCTCACACACCTTGTCCCTCTAACATCCTGGGACCAACATGGCTACAACACACTGCATTCACAGACCTAATCATATGCATTGACAATAGGTTCAAGGAATAACATGAGGAAAGGAAGGGGTCTGTGTTGCCACCCAGCCAGTGCCTCTTGGTACCTGTCTCCTGTGGCCTGGATGAGCCCCAAGATATCGCCCACGACTCCTACCTGAGACATGCCCCAAGCATGGTGAGCAGCCCCCACACCTTAAAGTCTGGGTCTTCCTCAGTGTTCCAGGGGAGCCTTACCAAATTCCACCACAGTGGGCACTGCTGGATTCAGTGGCAGCAGACAACTTCACAGATACCCATAGGGCCCAAACCCTGGGTATTCCAGTTCAACCAAAGACTGTCTCTGACCTTGTGGAAACCACACATGGCTCACTCCTGTGATGGGAGCCAGTTACACAGGAGACTGTGCCTCTGGAAGTTGCCATTCGGGACCATCAGCAGGTCCTCTGGTTTGGAATGATCCGCTCAATACACTTCCTAATAATCCTTAGTAGTTCATGGCTGGTGGGCTTGTGATCCACACGCCCTTTAGGATGAGCAGCAGGTTAGATTCTACTCCAAGTTCTGCCAGCAAGTCTGCCTACATGCACTGTCTGATGAACCCCAGAACCAAGACACACACCCCCAGGCCCTGGCTGTGGGTTAGGTGAGATGCCCCGTCCCCTCCCCCCCAAGTACAGTGACTGCAGTGACATCTTTGAGAAGAAGAATGCTGACACCCTATCACCACAACAGGATGATGACTGGCCAACTGAACTGAAGCTGGGGGGCCAAGGTGCCATTTGGCCATATCTACAGGATGTTAGAACCTGAGCAGGCTGCCCTGCATTCCTGGAAAATCTAGGCAAAGTTTCATACAGCCATTTACCTCTCCCACTAGGCCCCAGTTCTGTTTGTTAAAAAGAAAGATGGACCCCCATGCCTTTGCACAGATTACTAGCCCCTCAATCAGGTTACCATCAGGGAATCAATACTGCCTTCCACTCATCCTGAAGCTACTGGACTGTGCATGAGCAGCCCAGGTGTTCATGAAACTCAAACTGTGGAGGTGGAGGCCTACAACCTGGTTCAGCACTGAGCTGGGGATGAGTGGAAGATGGCTTTTAGTACCTGGTCCGACTACTACAAATACCTGGTTATGCTACTTGGCCTCAAAAATACCCCTGCAACATTCCAGCACTTCATAAAAAATGTCTTTCATAACATCCTAGACCAGTACATCATAGTGTACCTAAATATATCTTTATCTCTTCTGAGGACCCTGAACAACACACCCAGCATGTCCAGTCGGTCCTGGGACAGGTGTACCAACATAGCCTGTATACAAGCTGGAAAAGTGTAGCTTTGACCAGTGCTCCATGGAGTTCCTGGGTTAGAACCTGTCCCGCAATGGCCTTGGAATGGACCCAAAGAAGGTGGAGGTGGTATGCCCTGGGTGCCCCTACAAAACATCAAGGAGCTGCAATACTTGCTGGGGATCACTAACTTTTATGGACACTTCATCTCTGGGTTTTCAAGCTAAATCGTCCCATTGACAGAGCTTCTTTGCAAAAACACTTCCCTCAACTCGTGTCCGGAGGCCCAATAAGCACTCGACCGGCTCTAGAGGACCTTTATCCATACCCCAATCTTGATCCATCCCAACCTGCCATAACCCTTCATCTTCAAGATTGACATCTTCAGTGTGGCACTTGGGGCCAGCACCTTGCACCTACTATTCATGGAAGCTCACTCCAGCCAAACAGAATTATGCAATTCTAGATAAAGAAATTCTAGCTGTCAAAGCGGCCTTTGAAAAGTCGTGCACTATCTATCCCTCTTTCTCTCAGAGCACTTGCTTTAGAATAAAGTAAGAGAAAATTGACTATGATGTCATAAACAGGACTGAAGCAGCTTTTCCTGCAACCTTAGAGAAGAAAAGTTACATGGAAGCAAAATGAGTATAAATTTTTAATAAAGTATTTATAAAGACTAACAACATTCTTAAACTTCACAATTTTAAGAAGTGATGTCATGTAGTAAAAACTAACCTAGATGAACATGAGGAGTTTCCCCCCCATCAGTGCAACTGTAGAATATGTATTCTCAGTTATTTATGGTTTTGTCCCAGGGCTTAGGAGAGATATTTTCTGCTTCTGCTGGTTACTAGTGTGTGTGTGTGTGTGTGGTTTTTTTTTTTTTTTAAATAACAGAATCTGTAGTCTGAGGTCTCTAACAATCAGACTGCTAACTAAACTACACTCAGCCAGTTCCTGATCCTATTGAAGTCAGGGTTATTTTTGCTATTGACCAAGATTTAATGCACTATTTTGATCTGTTTGTCACAGTATGTGGTTGCCAACATGTAAACAGAGTAGCTGTGCAAGTAATGCATGTGAAACAACTTATGCTCCATAAAATCCACCTCCAGTATTTGATGAGAGAGAATCTTAGTAATGTTGGGGCTTACAGGTCAAATATTCCCTTTAGCGTTACCAGTGCAGCTCCACCCTCTGTAAATGAGAGAATACCTTATCCCTGTATACAGATGCTTGAGCAAGTCTGATTCCATTTAGAAAAAGGATGAGATACATGGGCATACTAGCCAGTACATTACAAACTACTTTATGCAGCCCATATTTTTCCTCAAGAAAAAGCTAAGCTGCAGCTTTGCTAATTGATTGTGTTCCTCCTGCAAAAGACGGAAGAAAAGAAGCAATTGCCCCTCTGTTGTGCTGTAACTTTCCTTGACTTCTGTTTTGATTATAAAACTGTTCATACATCTATAGTTGTATGAATATTGTTATAGCCCTGTTTGTCCCAAAATATTAGAGAGATGTTGATGTCCAGGGTTTGATTCTCTAGCTGAAACAGTAATTAATGACTAGGTAATCATTCCACCCTGTATTGTAAATATTTGAGACACAAGGTGGGTGAGGTGATATTTTTTATTAGAACAATTTTGGTTGGTGAGAGAGACAAGATCACCTGAAGAAGAGATCTGTGTAAGCTCAAAAGCTTGTCTCTCTCACCAACAGAAGTTGGTCAAATAAAAATTACCACCTCACCCACCTTGTGTCTCAAACATCTGCTGTCCAGGGTGGAATGCCTAACTAGTCATTAACTACTGTTTCAGCGGGAGAGTCAAACCCTGGAGATGAACAAGCACCTATAGGCTCCCTGAAAAATCTCATCCTGTCCATGCCACCACCTATAAGGGTTGTTGGTCTAACAGTAGTAATTTGTCAGGCCAGTGGAAGCAGAGACTTCAAATGAAAATTTAAAGGTACAATAGTTAAGAGTATTGAAAGATTTATGACTGATCAGGGAAAGTAATACAATATTCCAGAGAATAACAAAGAGTGTGGTGGTGAAAACTGTAAACAGAAAATTTCCCAAAGAGTCCCTTCCCGAAATCTACTATCATTCTAGATCTAAGGTCATTAGAGTAATTCTGGATTTACACCAGTATAACGGAGTAGAATTTTGTGTAAGGGGACACTATGCACAACTGGCAAGTCTGCAGGAGATAATGTTTGCTAGCAGTTAGTAAAATAATAATTGTAGACGAGCACTTCGTTGCTCACAGCACAAATTCTCTGGAGACCACTCTTTCACACACCAGTGCCCTTTTAATTCCCTGTATTTTCCCACCACCACGTATATACAGCTCAATATCAGTCAGGTAGCCCCTTAGGGAACAGCTTGCTCTTACAGCTAGCTGGGAGGAGCAGGCCCTCCTCACTTTCCTGTTCCCTCCTTCCTACTTCCTTCCTGCTAGCTTTATAGGCCTTCCTCTCAGCAGGCTCACAGGTGATTGCTCTCAGGCTCCTTTAATGAGCCCCACCCTGCCAGCTCCAGTGAGTTCCCCTTTATGGGAGCTATGCTAGCAGGTTCTGAGCTAACAGGGGCAGTTCAGTGCCTCTTAGGCCAGCACCCTGTTACAATAATATACATGAGAAGCTTGTGGTCTTAGATTGCTCTGATTTTTTTTTATTGTTGTAGAAATGATTTTGCTTACCAGGAGCGGTATTGTATAATGTTCACAGCTTTACTGAAAACTAATGAGTACATGAGGAGGGAGCTGATGTTTTATTATTTCTATTTATCATTATCTTGCAAAACTCTGAATAATAAGTATAAAATCTAGAGTATCACTTTATCTAAATGACAAAATGTAAAGTGGTACTCTAGAATTTTATATTTCTTTTCAGTCATGATTTTTTGTGGTATTCTTATCTGCTTAAAATATTGCAGACTAGTATAAGCTGGTTAAGGTGAACACATTTTCTTCTATTTAAAACTGAATAGAAATACAAACAGTGGGACTGCAACTAATCTCTAGGTAGCTTCCTGAAAATGAATTGAGCATTAATATTTAATCTAGGTCAGAACAAAGCTGTGCAACAAAGACCCCTAGGTAATTCTGGTGGAAGCTGACTTTTTCATTCAGGTGGGCACCCAGAATTCATTCACCCCCAAATCAAACTTTAGGTGTAGATGTGAGTCTGGGAAAGTTACAGGCTGATCCTCAGAGGTGCGGAGTACTTCCTCAAAGATGCTGAGCACCCACAACTTCCATTCACTCAGAACTTGAGCCTGCATCGTTTGTCAATTGAAGTTTTGGTTCCCAGTTCAGGACAGTACTTATACATCCATCCCCAGTCAGGACAGCACTTAAGAATTCATTAAAGTCTCTTTGCAGAGAATGGCACTTCAGCAACATACTTAACTGCTATCCTGAATAAGGATGCTTTTCTGAATCGAGGCCTTTGATAGGAGCACAACTGGATCCATCGTAAGGAGTTAAGGACACACAGAACCATACCGTTGATGCTCAGAATCTTGTAAGATTGGATTGCTCTATTTTATCTAGTGACATTTGTGCTGGTATAAAACAGGTGCAGGTAAAAATATTTTACAATATCCCAGATTTATTATCTAATTCTCATTCGTAGTAAAGTAATAATCTGAATTTCCCTGCTCATGTTTCTTGTGAGCAACCACTAGAGGCAACCAAATGATGCCTTATTAAAAAATGAATTATGGTAAGGAAAGTTGAGCTGCATAATTAAGGCGATAAACTCTTAGGGAGAGAATACAATAATAGTGGCTTGTTTAAAGTTTGGTACTATTACTATAGATCTTTTGTATAAGGGTAGCTGTGAGTTGGAGGCCTGAGAGTCCTCCTCCTCTACCTCATGAAAATGGGTGCTAGAATTCTCTCCAAATAAGTTTCTAACTTGAGCAATACCATTCCATTTTAAACCCCCAATTGAAGACGCAGACCTTATCTGTTCTGTGATCTACCTACTGCTATATACACGGTAAATAGTAGTTTAAGCATAGCATTTCCTCACTAATTCCTTCTTTGTTGCTCATTGCAAATAAAACCCTAAGATGTTGATTGACTCCTGTGTAAATAGCAAATGGTTCTTTTACAAATCCTTTTTCAATTTTTATTTTTTCTGTGTGCTGTTGAAAAGTTTTAGGTTGACGACTCTTGAAATGGAAGTCGCTTTCACTATCAACTGGAAGGCAAAGATTCAGGCTTCTAATTCCCTCATGCCCGGCCAACCCTGAGCTAGGATGACCACTGTTAGGGATGGAGAAGGCAGCTCAGACTCAGTACCTGTCTAATCCTTGACTTTTGTACTGAGTCTGTCATACATTCCTAATGTGACAGCTGGTAGCCTTCCGAACCTCAGATCATCTGTTTGGGAATATTAGCTCTCATTGGCCCTAGGCTGCAATACCTCAGGGTGATAT
Source organism: Trachemys scripta elegans (assembly GCF_013100865.1). Taxonomy (NCBI): domain Eukaryota; kingdom Metazoa; phylum Chordata; order Testudines; family Emydidae; genus Trachemys; species Trachemys scripta. The sequence goes on from NC_048308.1 coordinate 27,763,453, forward strand.
CCAGGTGGACCTAATTGCGGGCCTGTGGCAATTCTTACCAACTCATGTGAAAGGAACTCTGTAAAAAGGAAGAAGAAACGGAGCAGAGGAAAACTGTCCAAGTTAGCTTAAAAATTTAAAGAATTGACAAAATTTAAAATACAGAGTGAAAGAAATAGCCAGAATGAAAGAGGAGGTAAGTAGATAATATGATGTAAACATGTATGTTTACATGTTCTCCTTACAATAAGTTTGCACTAGTTATCTGAACACAGGATTGGGAGCCAGAGAGTCCAGAAATCCTGGTTTTGACATTGTAAAACACCTTTGTGCAAATACATTAACTTCTCTGCCTTTTCCCTCCTGTGTAAAAATGGGGATAACAACTTATGTTACAGATGTAAGAAATAAATTAGTAACTATTTGTACAGTGCTATATGGCCAAGATTTTCAAAATTGACTAGTGATTTTGAATGTCCCACTTGAGATGCCTTAACGGGGCTTGATATTTGTAGCGGGTAGATAGATGCTCAGCACTTTCTGAAAATCAAGCCCCTTTAAATTGTCTCAAAGTGGGCACCCAAAAAACGGAGGTACCCTAAATCATTAGAGTCACTTCTGAAAATCTTGGCTTATGTGCTAAATAATGTTCCTATTACAGCAGTAATGATCTTGGCACAGAGCAGTTCCCAAGGCTCAATCCCTCCCAACCGGTCATTAAACTTTAAGGAAATGCTTTGTGCCCCTATCATTGCTGCTTAATCAATTACAGTATTATAGCTCTAGTATTACCAAGTCCTAAAACCATGCATTGCTGCTAATGGGTTTTTGATGAGTCATGAAGCCACTCAGATCTACCCTTTCCCCTCATTTCTGCCTATAACAAAGTTCACTTAAGTATCACTTAAAGGTTTAAATTTTAAAAAAAATCAACTACTTAGGGAGCATGCAGAAAATAGTAGCCTGCCCCTCAGTAATACAGTTATTAAAAAGTACCATCAACAATTCAACACAGTGGACTTACAGCTAATCCATATTCTGAAAGACATGGAGACAGTTATATCTGAGGTAACTGATCTATGCTTACCAAGGTAACTTTCAAATGATGATTACTATACACAAGTGTGTGGAGGGATGTTCTGTGACTCAGAACCTGAATTCATTTCCTAGCTCTGCCACTGGTCTGCTGGGTGACCTTGGGCAAGTCATTTCTCTCCATATACCTCAGTTTACCTCAGCTGTAAAATGTGCATATGATAAACATTCCTGCAACTATGAGGAAAGTTATAATAAGCTATTATTGAAGTTATTTCTCTTGTTCGTTTCAATAAAGTTGTTCCAGACTTTATATAAACAATTTTTTTTTCATTCGGGGGTACAGTATCCTCTGTTGTGATCATTACACTCAGACAAGAGTCTTCTGTTTACGTGCCCCTAGCCTCGCTTTGGGCACTTCTGTAGCTGATAGTTTCTCAACACTTAGAGCCCAAAATCGTCAGTTGGGACTCTGTAAACTGACAGTAAAAACTGGGCTGCTCCAGAAGCCCCGGGAAGAACAAACAGACATTATTTATTTGACTATAGTTTTCAAGAATCCACGCAGGGTTTGGCAGAAACACTATGCCTGCAATAGAAGATTCAATATACCTGGATAAGCTTGTCTACACGTGCCCAGGCATCTCTACAGACAGTTCCGATTGGCATTTCTGCCCCACTACGTGCATATTTCTACCCCAAACCAGCATATTTTTTTTATTTTAACTAGCTCAAAAATTTGTTTCCCATTCATAATGAATATAGGATTGATTTCAAGGGAGTAATTACAGGTCCAGTTACTGCTAACTTTCTTCTTACTTCCCTCTTCCCTTTGAGCTTTCCCTCTTCATTTAACAGTTTTTGACCTGGGGGCTTTAGTACCTGGGTAGAATGGAAAGGAATTCTGATTATTTTGTGAGTCACACCCATGATCTGAAGATATAAATTAGGATTGGATTCTGTTGGCTGAAATTCAATCTACTTGATACAAGAATGCATTTAATATAAATGTATGTTCTTTGTTCTGATTACAGGGTTCACTAGCATTTTCCTTGCATAAAGCAATTACTTCTGTTTCATGATTTTAAGGAATATCAGATTCAGCACCGACAGCTGATTTTATGAGAAGAATTTGTGCACAGGTTCCACAATAGACCATGTCAAAAGGCAGCATTTAAAAGATACAGAAGTTCTTTGGATCGTGAAGTTTGTGACTGTTAAAGTTTTGGCATAGACACCTTAGCGGTTGGAATCCTGAACTTTCTCTGAACTAGCATCTTCTGGGGTTCATGTTAACTTTGTAGAAGATCACTATGTACATGGGTGCTATGACTACTGTGTTAGAGTAGCTTTTTAAATTTTCAAATAAATGTTGATAGCCCTCCCATGATGTATGCTTTTAATTATCCTATGTCATGTTATGTTATCCTTTTTCATGATGCAGAATGTTTTAGAGGCATCTCTCTCTTGTAGAGGATTATGGCAAATTTCATTTCTAATCATGGACACACCACATTCAACATACATTAGTAGATTAATGGGATGGTCACGGATTTCACGTGGGTAGTTTCAGCAAGGTGAGTGTCTACATTCATGTGTTTTGGGGAGAATGGCTTTCTATTATTGTTATTAATGAAGCTGACCTTAGCACAACATTTCTGCTTCATGGCAATGTTCAAGGTTTTCTTCTGCACTGGAATGAAACCAAAACCTTTCAAATGTTTTGCAAAAACAGAATTGTTTTAAAATGTTCATTTTCAGATCAAAACTTGAGCTTTTCAATTCAGGAAAAGAGAGAGAGATTTAGTGGTTAAGCCACGAGCTTGTGATATGGGAGAATCAGTTTCAAATCCTTATTCTGCCAGATTAAGAGCAACAAGGAGCCTGGTGGCACCTTAAAGACTAACAGATAAGGTGCCACCAGACTTCTTGTTGTTTTTGTAGATACAGACTAACACGGCTACCCCAGATACAGATTAAGAGCAGAGTTTTTCACCCCCAGATCACTGGGAATTGGGCAGAAGAGGGACTTGAACATCAGTCTCCCACATCCCAGGCCACAGCCTTAACCACCAATCGGTGTGCATGTGCGTGCAGGCAGGCACATGTGTGTGGGTTTTTTCCTTTGCTTTTCTTTCTTTCATGGAATATTTATGGGGTGGAACTGCCACCAGCAATAGGGATGAATGCTGCACTCTATTAACGTGTTGGCTTGGAATGGAGCTATTTCTGCCTTTGGTGGGGTAACATTCTGACCCTTTCACCATAGTTTGGATTTCTGTTGTACCTCCTTCAACAGCTGAGCCCTCAGTGGCAGACACTCCTAGAATATTGATAAGATACAGATCACTGTTAAGAGAAAACTGTTCCTTTTAGTGTTTTATAAGAAAGGTACATGTCAAATGAGGCTCCAGAGGATGGGGGAAAAAATCAAATTCCAAGTATGGCAGGGTGTGAGGTGTGCTCCTCTCATATTTTTGATCAGGAAGGTTTGGATTGTGTTGTGCCAAGTGTCCAGGATTGGGGTATGACAATGATTTTATGTACAAATTTCTATGCATGGCCAAGAGTATGAGTAGAAACACAAACAGACAGAATTTGTAGTTACAATAACTGGTAAATGACTGACTGTTTCCCTCCATTTACAGGTTGCTGTGCCTATTAATAGTATGATCCACTATTTTTACTTAGATTCTGAACTCCCTGGTGCCCTTCTTGCTATTGGTTTGTACACTGCCTAGTACAATGGTGCCCTGATCCCTTATGGGGGCAGGGGTCTATGCATTACAGTAGAAATAATAAAAAATTACTAGGAGTAGTAAAAGGCATTTACCCATTTAATAGATGAAGGCCTATTAAGGGAGGAGATTTTAATTCTATCCATCCCACAGGCTTCCAGGAAGCAAAGCTGGCAATAATTAGTTTCTTGACAAATATTGAATTTGTTGAAATATTCAAAAAATCTTTGAATCTGGTAGACCCATGGCATCACTAGAGGATCCCATAACTCATTCCTGCCCTTATCAGTCCTTTGCCTCCATTCTCTGTCTGTTCCAATTTACGAGCAGTACTAACGGTATGTAATAGCTTTGTAAAGTGTTTTCAAATACCTTGAAAATAACGTATGAAACCAAAGCCTTTCTATTCTAATTTCAAGCTCTATTAGAAACACAAGCGGAAAGAATTCCATATTTGCTGCAGGGAAAGAAATGTTATTTCACAAATTCTAACAGAGCCTGCAAATAATTGAGAGTAAAACTTGATAGCGTCCTTGTAACTGTATAAATGGAATGATGCACAACAGAGAAGGGGAAAGTCCAACTTGTACATGAGGTGAGGAAAACGTATAATGTGAATTACAGTAGGTTAACAATTATGTTAGTTTAAGAAAAACAGGAGGGTTTGAAATTATATCAGCATACTGGAGTGCTTAGATTTAGAACCCAATCCTCCTTTCATTGACGTAGATAGCAAAAGCCATATTAGGAGCAGGATCAGTCCCTTAATATTTTACAGTGCAAGCCAATAATTCAAAAATATCCAAATACATTTATTTGCTGTATTTAAAAATAGAGAGTGCTTCTACACTGAAATCTTGCATACCAACTCACTCAGCCCAGATTGTATTTCTATGGTCAAGGTGTTACTCTAGAAAAAATATGGGTTTGCAAAAGATAGACTACACCTTTCACTGCTGCAATACTATGGAGGTCCCTGCTGAAGTTTTACCTAAATATGGGTGCGGAGGAGGGAAACAAGCATTTGCAGGATGCACAGCATATCAAAGAACAACACTGCTGGTAAAAGATCTGAAGGATAAAAAAAATATCTTTTGAAGACCAGCAAAGCTTGCAATAATTAATCTTGTGGGTATAAAAGACAAAGAATATACTTTTTGTAAATTTCACAAGAACAGTCATTGAAAAAAATATATGCATGCCTTGTCTATATATACTTACACATCTTGGCAACCATTTTGGTAGTATTTTGGCATACTACATGTCACCTATTTGCTTAAAAGTTCACAACTAAGAATCTAGTTTGAAATTATTACATTTAGGAGGTTACATTGAGCACTTTGTTTATTCATTTTTACAAATACCAACCTGTGTTCAGATGCACTTCAGATTAGGAAAAAAAGTGACTTGTGGAACAGGGCCTGTCTCTTACCACTAGATCTCCATGAGAAGTATGTCTAAAGTGTGGTGCGGGATACTGCATTAATTTTACGTTACAGCTATATTCTGATTTGGTTTGGAACATTTGTATTTTTATTAATTATACTAATGAAAGTATTTAAAGCTTTGCTTTGCCCTTAGTGTGAATGGCATTGCTGTGCATGCCGGGGGTCCCAACCAGACATTGAACTTAATTCTGTAGTGCCCGATTCTGGGACTAGGACCTTTTAAACCTCAGAATTTTAAAATAGTGACTAATTGGAAATTCTGAAAAAAAAAAATCAATAATTAACCAACAATCACTCAATGAATCAGGCAACACTTGGAGGTATATACAGGGGAGGAGAGGAGAGGAGTAGGGAGGTGTATATGGCATTGGTGAGACCGATACTGGAATATTGTGTGCTATTTTGGTGTCTATATTTTAGAGGGTGTGAAAAGAATTGAGAGGGTGCAGAAGAGAGCAACAAAAATGATTAGAGAGCTGGAGAAAATGCCTTACAGTGAAAGACAAGCTAAACAGATTGAGCTCTTTATCACATAGTGATTTGATTGTAGTTAAGGCTATGATTTACTCATGGTTATTTTTAGTAAAAGTCATGGGCAATAAACAAAAAGTCACAGCCCGTGACTTGTCCATGACTTTTACTAAAAATACCCCTAATTAAATCTTACGTGCTGGGGCGGGTGGGGTGCGGGACGCTCCCGCGGACGCTGCTGCTCTTGGTGGGGGCTGGTGGTCCAGGGCACTGCTGCTGCAGGGGGGCGGGGGGGAGAGGGAAAGCCCGGGGTCCTGTCACTGCTGCTTGGGTCAGCTGCACCAGCCACTGCAGAAGTCACAGAGGTCCCAGAAAGTCACAGAATCCATGACCTCTGTGAAAGACTCGCAGCCTTAATTATAGTGTACAAGTACCTTCATGAGGAAAAATACCAGGTACTAAAGGGCTCTTTAATCTAATGGAGAAAGGCAAAACAAGAACTGAAGGATAAAACTGAAGTTATCCTCCATAACAATGGCTGAAAACTGAAGCCAGACAAATTCAAACTGGAAATAAGACCCAAATTTTAACAGTGTGGGTGATTAACCACTGGAACAAATTTCCAAGGGAAGAGGGAATTCTCCCTCTCGATGATTACAAATCAAGACTGGATACCTTTCTGGGAGATATCCTTGCCAAACACACATTATTGGGATCAGTGCAGGGGTAAATGCAATGTCCTGAGATATATGGGAGGTCAGACTAGATGATCTCATTGTCTGTTCAGTCCTGAAATTTCTACTGATTTAAGGGGGAAATCTGCATATCCATCACTTCTGCTGAGTGGAAATAACACAAAATCTTAGAATCCCTCTGAGTTGTGCAGGGAAACTACACAGGGATTCACCTTTGATTTAAAATGCTCTTCCTTCCCCCCTCATTTCCCCCTGAGGGAGTTCCAGGGCCAACAAGTAGGTAAGGCATCCACTGTCCATGGGCTGATACAAGGAGGAAGGAGGCATCTGTATCAAAGTCCCTTTCTTCCAACCAACCATCCTGGTAATCTATGAGTTTGAGAGAGTAGAACTACCCCACCACCACCACCCCATGGGGGAAGAGCTCCACAAGTTAAGACTCATGGACTTTCCTATCCTCTCCATGGATTATTCTTGCACAGGGGGAAATGTGGACCTGGGTAAAGAACTCATTATTTGGCCCTTTATTCAGTATCTAGAACTATTATCCACATAGCATGGGCAAGGATACCATAAGTATCTCTTTCCTACTCCCTTTTCATCCTATCTGCCCCAGTGACTCAGCCACAGCCTGTGGGAGGAGGACCTAAGAGAGGAAAAGATAGTTCAGAGCAGGGCCGGCTCCAGCTTTTTTGCCGCCCCAAGCAGCGAAGAGAAAAAAAAAAGCCACAGTCGGCCTAACTTGGATGGCTGCTCTACCGCGCTGCTTCATTCTTCAGCGGCAATTCGGCGGCTGGTCCTCCCCTCCGAGAGGGACTGAGGGACCCACCGCCAAATTGCCGAAGACCCGGACGTGCTGCCCCTTTCCATTGGCTGCCCCAAGCACCTGCTTCCTGCACTGGTGCCTGGAGCCAGCCCTGATTCAGAGTAACAAACACACAAAGATATGGTTCCTCAAGGAGCAGTAAAAAGCCAGTAAGAACACCCTAGAATTTCTCATAAAATGCTTTTTACTTTTAATGACAGAGATAATGTCTTACCAGCTCCAGCCTCATTATGACATTCAAACCTTTCATACTTTTTTAGATTCTGAATAGTCTACTTATTAATTATTTGTATTACCAAAGCTCCTGAGAGCCCGAGGACTGGGACCCCATTGTGTTAGGCACTGTACAAACAGAGACAAAATAATAATCCAGGAAAATTTCATTTCTTCCACTGCATGTGTGACAAATGTGTGCTGAAGCACTACTGCTCTCTAATGGTCTGAGCATAGACTGGGGCCCAGAAATCCAGAATTCTAATAGTGTCAGAGCCAGAATCCCCTACCGTATCAGGCAAGGAACTAGGAACCAAGATTTTCAGATTTGGGTGTCTAACATTGGCACTTAAATTCATATTTAATAATTTAAGACTCAATCTTGAACCTACTAACACAGATGGCAAAACTCTCCATGGCTTCAATGATGCAGGGTCAGGCCCATAATCAGTGGCCTTACTATCAATATTAGTTGTGGGTGCTCAGCACCTCTGAAACTAGTCTATTTTTAGAGAGTCTTGATATTACCTTAACATCCAAACTTGGGCCTCAGAGTTTGAAGATGTTAAGCTTAATCTTGCTGTGCCTCAGTTTTTCTGTTACAAGGGAATATAACGGTAATTATTTTCCATTTTAATAGTATTTTGGGGATTAGTTAATATTTGCGAAGTGCTTTACAAACTAAAAGCATTTTACAAGAGCAAACCTGTAATTGGATCATTCATTGAGGACCTTAATGGGAAATTGACTAGAGGCTTGATTTTTCTGAGCTGCCGAGCACTCAGAAGATGCTATAAATTGGATATTGTAAATGCCACATACAGTGTATTTCACACTTATCCAGCCTTTTGTGGATTAGTATAATTAAATGTTATGCGAAGATACCTGAATGTTTCTTTATTTTCCAGAAAATGTGGCTAATTGAAGTAAGCTGTGTTATGAACAACTATCAAAAGTATTTTTTATCACAATAATTTACCCATTTTACATTACATGATACATATCCAGTCTTGTAATTTAGGATCTTACACAGACTTCAGACTTAGCACACTGAAGGTGATGGGCAACCCTCATATGCTGTAGGTGCTATGGCCATTGTTTCTCTGCCACTACTGGTGTTTCACTACTTAAAAAGTACTTCTAAGGTCTTAGTTTTTCCCAGGACCATGGATGGAAGACCTCTTTTGGTCCCTTAGAAGCGGTCACCTCAGACCCTTGTTGTTATAGGTGTTTGAGCACCCACAGGCCCCTCCCCCTAAACTGCAGAGATTTGTGCAAACAAAGGAATAACATTTAAATTAAATACTAAAGAAATTAAATAATAAAGCAAGGAAGTAGTAAAAGGAATGACTGGTAATAGCTCCTGGGAAGCAGCAGACACACAGTTGCTCTGTCTCAAGCCCCAGGTCCACTCCTCCTTATTTGCCCTCATTCTGAAGTGTAGTGTGCAGGCATCGACCCACGGTCACTGCTAATTCAAATCTCTGGTCGAGAGCACACGGACGTGCACACATCCTACAGTGGAGCGCCCATAGGGCATATACTTGAAGATGATGCAATTTTCAATTCAAGTAGACATAGCATGCTAAATATAGAAATGTAGCTGTGGCAGCGCAAGCAGTGGGAGGGGCTAGCTGCCCGAGGACATACCTAGTGTACCAGACAGAATCATACTTGGGGTGGATAGCCCCACACCCCACTCATGCTGCTGTGGCTATACTTCTATTTTTAAGCACACTGACTCAATCAGAGCTAGAGCAGGTATGTGTATTTGACCTGAAAAACCCTTCCAGATCCAGTGTAATAATATCATCATCATCACCATCACCACCACCACCTCCTCCTCCTCCTCCTCTCTCTTACACTCATAAGTAGATCCACAATCTTTAATATTTTTATCCTCACAACAATACTATGAGGTAAGGAAGGATTGTTATTCCTATTTTACAGATCAGAAACGGAGCCACAGAGAATTAAGTCACTTACCCAAGGTCACACAGGAAGTCTGTGCAGAGCAGCACATTGAATCAGAGCTCTCTAGCATAGGCACAGACTAAGATGGATACTGCAGTAGATACTTTGAAGAGCCAGTCTCCTCACTTCATAGCAGAATTAGGGCAATTTACAGAACTATACTGACAATATCCTTGAAGATATGTGTTATAGGATATTTGCACACTAAAAAAGATTAAACATAATTCCAACAAAAGTGTATACATTTTAAAATCTCCAACTGCTTTGAAACTGCATGTTATTCTTCAGGAGTGGAAAGACTGATGGCAACATGTTATTTTGCCGATTAATTGAAGTTAACTCACATGATTAACTCAAAAAATTAATCGTGATTAATCACAGTTTTAATCACATTGTTAAACAATAGAATACCAATTGCAGGCTCTAAAATTTCACATTGTTTTATTTTTGAATGCAGGTTTTTTGGTACATAATTCTACATTTGTAAGTTCAACTTTCATGATAAAGAGATTGTACTACAGTACTTGTATTAGGTGAATTGAAAAATAATATTTCTTTTGGTTTTTTACAGTGCAAATACTTGTAATCAAAAATAAATATAAAGTGAGCACTGTACACTTGGTATTCTGTGTTGAAATTGAAATCAATATATTTGAAAATGCAGAAAACATCCAAAAATATTTAAATGATATTAAAAGTGCAATTAATCGCTATTAGTTTTTTTAATCACTTGACAGCCCTAGTTATTTTCCATGATATAGAATAAAGATCACATGATAGATTTTTCCTATTGACAAACTAGAAATAGCAAGTGGAAATGACATCATCTAAGTAAAACAAGGAACCTCTGTTACAATGAACCAACAAAATACATCATAAAAATTGGATGTCAAATTGTGGTGCCAAAGAAGACAACATGTGCCACTACTGAATAGCCAAATGTGTCCTCAATATTTTTCTGAATGTGTGCGCATTTATTCTGTTTACTCCCTATATGCAAACTGTGTTCAAGATGTCAGGCTTAGTATTTAACATTCTAAACAGTATATTTCACATATTTTATAAAGCTGAAAATTTGTCTTTCGTAGCATCCAAAACACTTGTTCATTTGGGATCCTGTTCAGTTCCATAGCTGTAACCAAATTCCAGGTTGAATAGAGTCTGGCTAGACTTAGCAGGGCAATTTTTCATCTTGTTATATCATAGGAGAGGGCTTTCCCTAAATTCAGGAATCGACACATGGGAAGTGAGAGTTCCTGGGCAGAAAGGAATAGTTCTTGCCTCAAAACACTATGCAAAATATGGACAAATGGCACCACAGCCAAGATGGAACCTTTGTATTCTGTGGAATCCACCTTCATGGGATTCCCATGGCTGTCAGCTGAATAGGTTTGCTTGGCAGCATAAAGATGTGGATGATCTTGTGTCTCGAATGAAAACCTAAGATCCATGAAGATCTTGAGGGATCTGTGAATCCAGGGGACCAAACACGATTCTTCCATGGGAACAGTGGAGGAGGGAACCCAGCCCTAGAAGGAATGAAGCTGGAGGAAACACCATAAGGGGAACACTATAGAATTTCCTCCTCTAAAGGACCTTAGTTCTTCCGGCAGGAACTCATGCAAATAGGTGTGATCTGGGCCGGTACTAACGTCACTCATCAAATATAATTGAGGGGCTTGTTAGTAGTATGAAAACATTGACACAGAATAATTATCTCCTGCTGCTATATAAACACAGATGCATTTATGGAAATTCTGACAATGAAATTACTGTTAAAGCAGATGAGTGATATAAATTTAATCATGTTATTAGATGGATGATGGCGCACTAGAGTAACAGTTACTCACTACATTATTATTGACCTGCTGAGGTATGGTTGCCTTTGAGACCAGACCTACTGGGACAAATTCATCCAGGCAAAAACTCTATTGACTTCAATTAAGTTAATAGTGGGGATGAATCTGTCCCACGTATTTCCTAGTAAACCAGAGATCTTATACATGGGATTGGGGTTTTTAATCAAATGTATGCCAATTTTATAAATATGTATTAAAATTTAAAATAATGAAACACGCAAGACATAATATACACGTCTGGATAAGAAAAATGTAAGTTGCCAACATGCATTAGAAACCTTATTGCAGTACATGCATATCACCAATTGGCCATAGAGAGAAGCAAGAACTATTTTATTCATCAGTGAAAGGAGAAATTAGCTTTTCTAACACTGAATATTGAGTGGGATAAGGGAGTGGGATATAGACAGGAAGATCCAAGATGTCTCCTATCTGTCAATATTTTACAAGACACGGTCTGATAAAATAGCACTTTAAAAGGGTGTAGAAAAATTGGAAAGGGTTCAGAAAAGAGCCATGAGACTAATTCAAGAAAACCTACCTTGCAGTGAGAAATTTAAGAAGCTCGATATATTCAATTTATCCAAGAGAAAGTTAAGAATTTGACCATGGTCTATAGATACCTGCATGGGGAGAAGTTTTCTGATGCTAGAGGGCTCGTCAGTCTAGCAGCTAAGCCATAACGAGACCCAATAGCTGGAAGCTGAAGCTAGACAAATTCAGGCTAGAAGTAAAGCTGCACATTTTTAACAGTGCAGGTAAATAACTATTGGAACAACTTACCACTGGATGTGGAGGATCTCCCTCAGTGGATGTCTTTAAATCAAGACTAGAAGTCTTTCTAAAAAGCTTAACCAAAATGTATGGTCTTGATGCAGGAATTACTGGGAATAATTGTAGGCCAGTATTATGTAAATAGTCAGATTGATCATAATTAAAGCTGCGTTACCAACTGATTTAAGTTCACTTGCCATACCCCATCCCGCCAAAAAAAAAAAAAAAAAAAATCTTGTTTTGAGACAAACATCGGTGTCATTTGCTCCAAAGCCATTTTTTTTTATAGAATTGAAGTAAGTTTCAAAACAGAGTCATTTAAAATTGAAACATTTTATTTTATTAATGTTTTGGTTTTCATCCAAAACAATTCAGCAAATTTGACATGAATTTGCAAAAAGTGTTTTGGTCACCCTAAATCAGCATTTTTCAGTAAAATAAAGTTTCAGATGAAACACTTTGCCTAGTTGTAATCATAATGGCCTCTCTTCTGGATTTAAAAACCTATAATCTATCAATCTACGTTTTATAGGAGGTATGTTCTTCCAGAGATCTATCATCTGGGATTTCAGTAGGAAAAACAACTCTGATTGAGCTATCCAGGTAAATAGTCTTTGATCAACATCTGTTCCACACACATTACTGATATGAGTTCTTTATTTTGCAATAAAGTCTTAAATTGAGGAAGACACAAACTTAATAGGTTTAGACTTTATGGCACATGTTTAGATTCTTGATTAGTTTGTTTGTTTTCCAAATTAGCCTTCTGTCCTGTCTAGAAATTCCGAGCAGCAATTTTTCAAGCATGCACTCTGAATCCTAATATTTTGAATGGGCTTACAGTTCTTCTTGGAATATCTTTCCAATAATTTTCTGTTTTTCTTGCCAAAAATTAATAATTGCATCTCTATTTTCTTTCCCCTTTCTCTGTATAGCTGACATTTTTGTTGTTGCTGCCTGGCTTACCTCACCATAATTGTTTTTTATTTTAGGAAAAGGTGTATTACGGCAGCATTTCTAGACTGCCTTAATTTAGTAGAGACAGAAAGAATGCCAGTGAATTGAGACATTGAAAGATATAAAATCTTAAATGGAAGAGACAAAAATGTTATTCTAATTTTGTTTTTAATACTAGAATTAGTAACCCCCCTCCTTTATTCAGATCACTGAGCAAAAGCAGTACTGAAGCATAGGACAAGTCACAAACAAAGCACTCAGCAACTTTTTGAAGATATGTATGGCCCCATCACCATAACATGTGAGCATCCCATAATCCTGAATGTATTTAGTCTCACAATTCTCCTGTGAGGTAGGAAAGTATGATTATCCCCATTTTATAGATGGGACCAAGTGATTTGCCCAAAGTTCACACTGGAAGCCTGTGGCACTTGAGGGAACTGAACATAGGTCTTGCAAGTGCTTGGCTAGTTCCTAACCACTGCACCGCCTTTTCTGAACTTTCAAAGTGGCATATGCTGTAACTTGCTAGGAATATTGTAACTTCCTCCTTACTCCATTATTGCTTAAAACTGGCATTTCCAAAGAAACCTACAAGAGATTAGATGCCCCATCCCCACTGAGATACAATAGGAATTGGGTGTCTAACTACTAGTTTCCTTTGAAAAACCTCAGGCTATGTGAGATTACAGTAAAATGAAATATAGGGCAGAGAGACATGCCCATCCTTTTAGTGTTCTGACATCTGAGGGCCATGTTATTCTCTCTTCTTTATGGGGCAGAAATTGATTGCATGGTCCCTAAACTCTAGGAGAGAGGAGCCAATGCTCTCATACTTTCTGATTCTGTAGTAGCTCCTATGAGCAAGTGTTGCATGTTTGGGGTTCTGCAGGGTAATTTTTGAAGGATCACATAGCCATAGATAGGCAGAGCCAATGAACAACCACTATACATAGCATTGTTGCTGATGAATTCACTCCTGGACTTTCTAGCAAGATTTTTGAATAATTAACTTCTGCTCTGCCCCTTCCACACTACTTTGATGAGGAGAAGAAGGTGCAAGTAGGGAGTCAATGACAATATAGCTCCTGAATGAACCATATTACTGAGGGGGGAAAGGTGGACCGGGGAAAAGTAGAAAGGAAGGTGATTGCATTGCTCAGGGGGAACTGTACAAAGTGGCAGGCAAAATTCCCTCTGGTTCCTAAGACTACACACATTTAGGAGACCTAATGCCAACCCACAAATTATTCTCTTCTTAGGGGGTGATAAATGTGAACTACAACATTTTTCCTTCCTATGTGTTTAACATAGGAGGCGATGACTGAACCCCAACTAGGGAGCAATTATGAGCCTCGACCATCCTCTCTTCTTACCCAGTGGTCAAAATTACAACTTCTGATATTCAACCTCTACTCTTGTTATCATTATGCTTTTAAATTATATCATAGATTTTTTAGGAGTGCTATAAAAATAATACACAATGATATGATAAACTACAGTTTAAGAGTTTCCTTTGTTCTTCACCAAAATTTCAGAAGAATAGCTGTGCATATGATCTTTGACATCCATGCATATTTTAGTCAAGTACAAGCTGTGCACTTGTTTTTGGTGAATGTCTAAGTTACATTGTCTGATTTCAAGTTGGTACAGTACACATTTTTCTAGGTGACCTATCTTATGAGGCTATCCAAATTGCATCACATTTTAAAACTTGTGTTTTAAGTGCTATTTGCATTTATCATGAACTACGACAGGCAAAGTAGTCACCTGCCACCAAGAAACTCACAGAAGGACCACAGCAGCCAGGAAACTCAGAATTCTCACCTGCTTTTGTACATTTGCAAGGAGGTCAGAGGCCTGACCTCCCACATCAACCAATACAGGGGATCATAGGTGGTGAGGGGAGCAAAAAGGGGGGTGCCCCCCAATATATTTTTGAGCCACTGCCCATGCACATGCCCATTTCAGCAGGCAAGCCCCATATCTGGCAGTGCTAACACCAGGAAGGGGATGGCATGGGGTGGGGGGTGCAGGCATTTCCTGTGCACTGGATTCCCAGCAGGTGGAGCATTCCTCAGTCCCAGCAGGGAGCGCTGGCTTCTGAGCAGCAGTTCATGAGAAGATTCTCTGGGATGGGAAGAGATTAGTCCTGGGGTGGGAGGGAGGAATCATGGAGGAAGAGGAGATCCTGAGGCGTTACTGCCAGCAGTGCTAAAACCAGGAAGGTGTCGAGTGGGGTGTTGCAGGAGCAGAGCCCGGTCTACATAAGGACACACATATCAAGTGATGCTGTGGCGAGCTCCTCTGAAACTGTGATCAGTGAGAGCTATGATTCATAGGACAGGAGTCACCACTGTGGGATGAGCTTAGCCCTCCCCATCCCCAACTCCCAAGAATATTTTTGCCCTTTGCTTATAGAAGAAGCTGCCAGGAAGGGAATCCCCAAACCTGTAGATTCAGAACCAGTGTACAAGCATATGACTTCTCCAGTACTGCCTTGTTGCCTTATCCCCACTTCTTTGCTGGGAATGGGCAACAGGGGATGAATCACTGGATGATTATCTGTTCTGTTCATTCCCTCTGGGGTACCTGGCATTGGCCACTGTCGGAAGACAGGATACTGGGCTAGATGGACCTTTGGTCTGACCCAGTATGGCCATTCTTATGTTCTTAGGCAACATGGATTCCAGTTATCTGTGCAGTCATTGGCTGAGCCTCCTATCTCAGATCTCTTACCTCATCCTAGAGTGAGGCAACCTCTCCATTTGTTCCTCACCACAGTTGTGCTTCAATTTCCAATCATTCTTCACCTCTCTTGGACACGGCCCCCTCTCTAAGATCTGCAACTTTTACCCCTTATAATCAGGGTTTCCAAAGCTTTTCTTTCCTTAGCTGAAAGGGCCCAAACTGGATCCAGCCAGCTCTTTAGCCGCTCTGGGCACAGATCTCTGCCAGGGTTGTGATCAGCTCCCATCCACATGCTGTGGCAATTTCCTGCCTCTTCTTCTGAAAGATCCAACTCCGCCCCCCTAAGAGGAAGCAGATGCCTGACCTAGGTTTTCTGCAAGCTCTACTTCAATGAGTCACTTTCTTCACCCATTTTTGCATAATGTCTTTAGGTCTCTACCCCATTCATGGATCAGGTTTTTCCCCCCACTGAACTACCAGGCTGCTCTCTGAAGCTCCTACCCAGACCCTAGGCTTCCCCCCCTGGCATTTCTATATATGCAGAAACCCAGAGCTCCTGCCCTTTCTCAGTCTTTTCTTTTCAGTAAAGAGGACCACATTTCTCTTCTCAAGCTCTCTCCTGGACTCTCTAGCACAGCCAAGCCCTTTTCCAGGCCTCTCAAAGATAGAACTAGTGAACATCCTGTCCCCTTCCTAATCTCACTCACTGAGGGAGTGAGTTTTATTTTTTTATTACTTTTATTTCCCTTCCCCAGCATGCATTGCTATCCAGTCCACCTCCACTCTGGGAGCCATATCTCCCAGATAAGTCCTCGGGGAACTGGGATGGTCTGTAGCCCCTCTTAAAGGAGTCGGCTCTCCTTATTACAGCACTTTGTCCCAGGAATGCATACTGAGAGCGGCAGAGGGGACATAGCAGGAATTAATGCCATCTCAGGCAGCATTACTCTCACCTGTGATATTTGCAGTAGAGGTTTGCCCTTGTCTAATTTTTATGCTCTTCCCAAACTGGATCCAAGCCCACCCAATCCAACCTTGACCTGACCCCATCCTTTTATCCCAAACCTGAGTCAGCATTGCCACCATCACTGCCTCCTGTCCATGTAGTCGGCTCTCCCCCTCCTGCCTGTGAGGTCACTGCAGCAGCAGCCGCGTGCCCTGCTCCTGCCATCTGCCATTCCCTGCTGTGCTAGAGAGCATGAGGCACTGACTCCTGGGTGCCTATACTCCACAGCACACACAGTGTAGTGAGGTGGTGGCAGCCAGCAGGAGCAGGGCACGCAGCCACTCTAGTATCAACCCCACAAGCAGCAGAGGAGAGCCGACCCAATCTCATCCCAAGAAGGTCCAGTTGTTTTCCCACCTGACCCCACCTGGACCTGCCATGTGTAGTTGGGTCCCATTGGGTTGCAGGGCTCTAATTTGCAGGGATATTCCCAAGTAGGACTCAAACTTATTCAGACAAAATAATTTATCTGGTGAAAAATGAAGTTTTATTGCAAATTTAATTTTTTGCACAATAAGTGATTTTTGATTGAATTCCCCCCTCCTCCGCAGCAAATTTCAAAACAAACATTTTTTAAAAATAAATGAAATAAAAGTGTTCCTGAATTTACGGCATCCCCCACACTCAAAAAAATGTGATAAAAAAATTTCAATATGAAAAATCCTTCAGGAACCCCACTCTCTTTTTTCCAACTAAAGCTCTGTTCACAAGATCAGCATGAGACAATCTGGCTTCTTGTGGTTCCACTCCCAAATTCCCATGAAGATCTGACCATATGGAGCTCCAGCATGTCATCTCATTTACTTGTAGTTTACATGTCATAATCATCAATAAAGATTCTGAAGGCCCAATAATGCCTGAAGTTATAGCTGATCAACCCATTGAAGACTTATGTGGATGCCCAAGGGTAACTGAAGGCATAATTTGAAGAAAATTGGATTGAACAGAGATAACTCAGAGCAGAATTAGGTCCACAGATTTTTTTTTAAACTGGTATACCTGAGCTGAAAAAACTCAGCTTGACTCTCAGATCCCTGGCTAAGTTAGCATGCTATCAATTAGAAGAAAAAAGCTCTCTTTGTAAGTAAGCAAAAAAAAAAAAAAAGTTAAGTAATTTATATTCAACAAGCATGGAGCTTCACAATGCTATTTTTACATAGGCAAAGCTTTCCAAAGTGAATATGCCTCAATGTTTCGGAAACCAACTTAAGAGATCTTAAATGGACCTGATTTTCAGAGGGTGGGCGCTCAATGCTTTCTGAAAAGCAAGTTCCTTTACAGTGTTTTAAGTTCAGTACCCAAAGGTAACTGGTGACTTTTGAAAGTCCTTGGCCAGAGGTGCTTTTCAAACCATACCCACACCATGTTGCATATCACTTATTTTGCTTCTATAAATATCATAAATTAAAAACAAAGATTTGTTCTGTATTTTAGTATAGTTGTGGAATCACTTGCTCAGAGATGGAAAAGGGACTCTGTGGAAGAAGTTTAATTGAAAAGGCTTCATTTATATGATTCTGGGCCGTATTTATTTTGTGCTGCTTCTGTAGCCCGAAACAAAACTGATTGCTTTTATTATGCAAGTTAAAATAGACCCCACACAGCACAACTCCAAGGTGAAAAATAAACCCAGTTTGTACAACAATCTGTGTAATTGCAGAAAATGTTTACGAAATGTAACTTTTTTTCTTTTAACTTCTATTGTTAATTAATTTTAAAAGCAGATCTAGAAGATCCACTCTTGTTTTCTAATTAAATGATAATACATTGAATAGGTAGATATATTTATAACAAAAAGTTAGTCATCTATTTGCAGTAATAAGAATGGCTTATTTTTAATTTCACTTCTTAGCATGCTGTTACAGTTACTGCTGCTCCCTCTGTAAACCAACTGCCTACGCAACACCTGCCACTTTAATAACTGGCGGGGTGCATAAAATTATTTAGTCATGGCATTTTAAAAATGTTAGACACTACAACTATTTATTAGAAATAATATCTTTTATTGCAGTTCTGAAGGCATGTACTGAAAATGATTAAACCTAAATTTAGCTGAGTTGGTCTTTCAAAGAATTTTCTAGTAACTTAAATGAAAAGAAATGTGCATTCTCATGTCATCTGACCATAAAGGTCCTATAAATACTGTGCACAATGCTATCAGCTACTGTCAAGTTAGCTAAAAGCTTTCATGAAATTACAGTTGCTAACTGGAAACAGTGGGCCAAGATCAACCTTTCCATTTTTTGCCAGAAAAGACGAAATAAGCAGAAAAATTGCCCTGTTGACAAGAAGTCTATTGAAGAAGAGAGTGGTGCAAAGTGGCATCATGCCCCCCACCCTAATATCAACATTAAATCCCACACAGTCCTACTATGCACCTGCCCTCTGGGAAGGGTTTGTTCTAGCACTGGTACAGGGATTGAAGCAATGGCAGCTGGTACCCAGGTGCAACATTTTGACTATGTACATAGGAGACCAGAATAGTACTGCAAAGTTTCTGGCTAGGACCTGTGGTCAATGGCCTTCACTTACAGGTAACACGGTATTTATTTTGTCACCCCAGAAAAGCTAAAACTGATGCCTTAGGACACCTTCACAGTTGACAGGCCATGCTCTGCTTCCTCAGAGTGAAATTCACCTGCTGTAGAGGGGCATGTGCATGACTTAAGTCCCACTTAAGTCCTTGAGCTAGGGCCTGTGTGGGACTTAAATGGTGCAAAGGCTTTGAGCTCACCCTTTGCACAGACATGTATTTCATCCTCACTGAATTGTCAAATCCTGGCTACCTTGGGGGATGATGCAGTAGAAAACCTGTAGTCTTCAAGTCAAAGAGTTTCCCACCCATCTGAGGTGTGTCTGGGAATATTTACATTGGGCAGTATGTCTTTAAGAGTTTATTTTGCATGTGGTGTGTGCAGGTTTAAATTCCATTCAGTAATATACATTTTCCATGCTTTTGTAAAAACAGAAACACTCCCCTTCCCCCCCAAATACACACATGTTTTAGGTAAAACAAGGACATTTTTCTTCTTGAGCAGTTTATAGAACACATTGTTGACATTCTGCCCAGAGTAATGTTGAAAGGGATGTTATACAAAGGCCCAGAAAGACTAAACACTCAACTGCAACACATTTGTGTAAATGCTCAAATCTAAAATCTTTTGCGTAGCCAAAATAGCCCTGAAATGTTAAATACAATTAACATTCATCTCTTTCTTTTAGAAATACTAATTAGAAATAAATTCAACCATGGCACTTAATGGGGATTCAACAGATAGAGTTCTGTGGAAGTTGCTAGAAGCAACCTAAATTACATGAAAATAAAGAGTAATGAATTGAATGAAGGAAACTCTAGGCCCTATTCTGTTCATCTACAGAAATAGCCAGCAGAGGGGAGATGAAATAGAGTTTCAAATAGAGCTGGTCAAAAAATGAGATTTTTTCCCACCCTCTACAATTATGTTGTAATTAAAATTTTAAAAATGTCAAACCTCTCTCTGTATCAGAAGGGTAGCCATGTTAGTCTGGATCTGTAAAAAGCAAGAGAGAGTCCTGTGGCACCTTTAAGACTAACAGATGTATTGGAGCATAAGCTTTCGTGGGTGAATGCCCACTTCATCGGATGCATGGCATGGCATCCGACGAAGTGGGCATTGACCCAGGAAAGCTTATGCTCAATACATCTGTTAGTCTTAAAGGTGCCACAGGACTCTCTTGCTTTTTACAAACCTCTCTCTAGTTGGTTGAAAAATGTGAAGAATATATCCCGTTTTTTTTTTAATCAAAAATTGAACTGATGAAAATTTTTGAAAAACATCAAAATTCAAAAGAGTCTCACTAGCTCTAATTTCCACTGATAGAGTTCTCTCTACATTCTTGTTTTAGGGATGGAGACAGTCCGTAAACCCATAACTGCATAACTGCTCAGAACCAAGTTCCCCATCCCTTGTGCACTCACAGTGAGCTAGGTGTTAATTAACCCTAATTTTGGTGTTTATTAATTCATGTTAACAAATGTCTTGACAGGAATTAAAAACACCCCCACTGTTCTTGAAAATAGTAGTCGGTAATGTTTCACTGAACTATTCGTGAAAAAATAAAGGACAAATCAGCAGGACAATGAGCAGCATTAAATATTCAAGGTACCTTTAATTCAAAGTTTTTGCATTTAGAGTAGCCTAATTATTAAAGAATAAGTGTTTTTAGGAAGAGTACATAATTTAGTAGCTTTCCCACCTGAAAAAGACAAAATCTTAAATTTTCAGTAAAGAGTAGGGTGCTTAATCATAAATGCATCCTGCTGTTTCTTTGTCATGGAATGTGAGCTTCACTTAAATGGTAAAACGCTAGGTTCTCCATTAATATTCCAAGTGATATAATATGCCCAATTTTAAACTCAAAGAGATGCACTAGCTGTGATCAGTAATTAAAATACATGTTTACAAAGACCTTCTACAACTAGAATTAAAAACACATCTCACACACAGTTCTATCTTTGCCCCCAAAGTAATGTATCTATGCTTTAATTGTAGTAAAGAATGTGAGTTGTAATTTTTTTTTTTTAAAAGGGGGTGGGGTGGGGGTGAATTTAAAGGCATTTTTTCATCTTTCCAATATGCTTTGCAAAAAGCTTGCTGCTGCATCAAGTTATTTAGTCATGACGTTTTAAAAACCATTAGACATTACAACCATTTATTTGAATTTGTAATAGATTACAGATCAAAGACCATTATGAACATTAAGGAGGATTTTCTGTTACAAAATATCTCCTTTGCACCATTTCAGTGACACAACAAGGCGGAAGCTACCTGTCTTAACAAGCTACCTGAACAGCAAAGGGGAAAATGCTGGGTGGGATAGAGCCGGCATAATGAATCCATGCCAATCATATCACAGCCTGAATATAGGAGTGGCTATGGAAAGAGAGGTATAGTCAGAGCACCCAGTATTCTAGCTATTCGTGGCTGCTGGAATGGCACCTTGCAGCTATAAGCAGCAAGGCATAGGATTACAGCATCCTTGAGACTGCTCTAATTTACCGTATTGGCCAAGCCAGCGCCGGGCTGGCCTCATAATTGGGGAACTACAAAAGGTGGCAAAGCCATGATTTCCCCAACCCCTTTAGGTCCTGTAGTAAGGCACAGCAAGGCTGAATCCAAGAACTGCAGAGATTATGCATCACAGCATTCTGAAAGATGAGTTTTACTCTTATTTGGCATACTGGCAAACCAAAGCACTAAAAATTTAGTGACTTACCACTCTAGCTCACACAGAGTCAGTGGTGGAGCCAAATATAAAAATCTAGAACCCTTGACTACCAATCTTCCATTTTAACTTTTAGACTATGCTCCCTCTCTGGGGCATGAAATTTTTATTAGACCAGCAAAGTATGATCTCATGTGAATATATAAATGGTGATGGAACAACTATTATAATGGCTAGTGTCTACCCTAAACATCATATACTCTTATTCTAGACCCAACACAGTGCTAAATGGCCATAAAAGATGTTCCCTGTACAAAGATCCTCTTAGCAAAATGTAGAAGCCAGCTGACAGAAGTCAGAACAGACGCTTGCTTGTACACTTCCAAACATGATGCACTTGTGCATTTGCTGTAAAAAAAACAAAACAAAACAACAAACAAAAAAACCACCCAAAACCAAAAACCAACCCCCACAAAACTCCAACAACTATCAGACCCACTTAGCACGGTTTCCATAATGCCAGTTAATGTGGACCTATAATGCAAAAGTGCTCTTTGTGTAGAATACAAGAAAATTAATCCCCATTTTATTTTGTATGAAAACATACCCAACACAGGACCAAAATCTGGTCTCACTTGCATGGATATAAATTGGGAATGACTATTGACATCAGGATACAAGTGAGAGCAGAATTTGGCCTCCTGTGTGGCAGTGAAGTTTTTTCAGAGTACACAGGGCCAGATTTTTAAAGGTATTTAGGTGCCTAAAGATGCAGATAAGTGCCTAGTGGTATTTTCAAAACTGCATAAGCAGGTTAGGCACCAAACCTGCTTTTGAAAATATCATTAGGCATCTAACTACCTTTGAAAATCTGGCCCATACACTATTAGCTGGTTCCTAAACACTTATCTATGGAAGAGTATTATAATCATTACAGTATTTTTATAGTGTTATAAATCTAAAAAGATTGAATGGACATGATGAGGGATAATCAGAAAATCCCATCTAGCAAGTTCTGGCTGGCAAGAGGGCTGTTGAAAGATCTAGAAGCTACCAATATAGGATGACCCAGTGCTACTAATGCACACAAACTGTCATTGGACTTCAAGCCCTATTCTCAAAGGTGCTAGATATCCTCAGGTCCCACTGAAATTGATGGGAGATGAGGGCACCCTTCAGTAGATGTGGAGGTCCTTAAATAAACCCTCTTACAATGCACAGATAATAGCAATTTTGAACATAAAATATCCACTATCACCAGATGAAGTATCTTATTTATGAATAAGAATGGGTAAACATCAAACATCAAAAGATCAATTCAAGATAAGTGTTAGATGTTTATTTGGACCACCAGGACTCCCCTCATTCTGATTTGTGCTTCCCAGGCATACCAGAAGACCCTGTCTCACTCTACATTCGGTTACTCAGACTCTCTATTAGCAGCAGGATGGTCAGGAAGCATATTGGCTACTCTTAACTGCAACTGAAATCTTCCCAAGGAGACATCATCTCCCCCACTCCCGCCTCTCGAATTTGTTTGGGCTGTGGGCAGCACTGTCCACAGGATGGGGTTGAGAGACACTTTCCTGCTCTTGGTAAGCATATTTAAGGAAAGAAGTAGGCTGCAAAGTAAAACAGTCTCACCCCAAGTGAGCTTCTGCTCCATTTTAAATGACAGGTCTTTAGGGCTTCCCCTTGAATTGTGCTCCAGAGCATGAGAACTGTCCCTCCCCACAAAACCCATTAATTGTGTAAGGAGGAAAAGGCATTTTGGATCAAGGGGTGCGGCTCAAGAGGAAACAAATTTGAAAGGAAGAGTAGGGTGGCCAAGAAAGGAGGTTACTTGCCCTGCCACAGCATCCTATAAAAAGTAACAGCCCCCTGCATAGGGAAGGGGCGGGGTCAGGATCAAGGGCCCTTTCATTTGGGCATATTGAGACCAATGTAAACCTATAAACAATTTTGGATTCAGGTCAGGGCATGTGCAAATGTTTAGAACAGCTCTTATTTTGCCCTAAATGGTTCACCCAATCCCAACAATGGCTCAGTTGTTTAGAGAAAGGGCAGAAGACGCAGCTTCCATTACAAATGTTGTTACACTTGCTGAACTCTTTCTGTGCTGCTATTTTAGCCATAATGTCATATATCTCTGTAGCAATTTGGGTTACCTGTTTTAAAGTAGACATTTTGGGGGGCTGGAAGGGAGCATTGGGAAGCTAGTAGAAGGATAAAGATTTCACTAAGAAACTAAGAAATAAGTTGCAGGGATATATACTAACCCTTAAAGAAAGTGACAAGGACATCAGCTAAGAGTCGCAGAAGTGACAAAGATAAAACTCATTCCTTTGTAAGGTTATATATCACTTTTAGAGAAGCCAGTTACAGTTATAAAATATGCAGACTCTTTAATGCTATGGAAAAGGAACACATTGAATTGATTTGATTGATTAAAATGTCCTGTGGTACATCTATAGACTTTCTTTAAAATTCATGTTTATATTTAATAATAGGTTTCATTCATGCTGACAAAAAAGTAATGGTAAAAATAAAAATGGATACTTTTATTAATTTTGAAAATAGGAACAATTCTTCCATAAATTTCCTATAATTTTCTGTTGAACTGATGAAATGGAAAAGGATGATACTGAAAAATCTATTGGAACACTGATATTTCCACATTGCAGGGTAATTGCCTGCTTGCGGAGAGGAATGTGTGTATATAACAACAAAGTTGCCATAATGTATGTGATAAATGAGTTTATATTGCACTTTTGCTCTCCTCACCTGCATTGTAATCACCAGTCTCAGCTGGGATAACTTAACATTTTGATTCTGTCAGAGCTTGCAAAAATCTTCTACCCCCTTCCTTTTTTTAATTAAAAAAAAACCAATGTTTTCTCCCAAACATGGAATATCCCACCACAGGTTCAAAGTCTAGTACTGACCAATTTCAATTTGAGACCTGTGAAAATATTTGAGATCCAATATCATGTGGACCATATAGATTAGAAACCATCTGCCTTGCTCCCACTGGAAATCTGAAAGTCAACCATTCAAAATGCATTGGGCATCCATTTTTAACCATGGCAGGTTACAAGTCTGTAGATCTTAAAACGTCAATACCCTAAGAACATAAGAATGGCCATACTGGGGTCTGACCAAAGGTCCATCTAGCCCAGTATCCTGTCTTCCGACAGTGGCCAATACCAGGTGCCCCAGAGGGAATGAACAGAACAGGTAATCATCAAGTGATCCATTCCATGATGCCCATTCCCAGCTTCTGGCAAACAGAGGCTAGGGACACCATCCCTGCCCATCCTGGCTAATAGCCATTGATGGACCTATTCTCCATGAATTTATCTAGTTCTTTTTTTAACCCTTTTATAGTCTTGGACTTCACAACATCCTCTGGCAAAGAGTTCCACAGACTGACTGTGCATTGTGTGAAAAAAAACCACTTCATTTTGTTTTAAACCTGCTGACTATTAATTTCATTTGGTGACCCTGATTTATAGAAATGTTTTAAATGTTATAAGGTTTTCAAAATCAGTAATTTCTCTGTAGACTTGCAGTACCTAAAGAAACCTGGCTTTACAAGATAGATAGATAAAATAACACCTACACAAACCTCTAAAAATGCCACTTGTGAGTAATGTGGCAATCCTATGCTCAAGCCAATAAAAGCTTTATACCACCTCAAACCATCATGTATTCTCACATATCCATATACCATCTGTGGTGGTAATATTTATGGCCCTCATATTTATGCATATGCTTAGCTCTAACCCTTAACCACCTGCACCCTTCTTTCTAATTTGTCTCATCACAACTTACTCTAACAGTCAAAGCCTCTAAGCAGCACTAAACGGTCATAAAAATGTTCCATTGAAATTGGGAATTTTCCCTCCTGCCCCCTTTGTCTGAGGTGCGAGGGAAAGGACTAGGGGCCAGATTTTCAAAGGTATTTAGGTGTTGCTGTGCTCAGTGTTGCAACACTCAACAGATTTAGGAACCTAATTTTTGAAAGATGTAAGCACTTAGGAGCCTAAATATGGGATCTGCTGGGCATTGCACTGCTGAGCACATCAGTGCTTAATTATAGTTAGAAATCTGGGCCAATGAGCCTCTCCTCCAGGGCTAGGAATTGCCGCTCGAAAAGGGAGAATTCTTCAGCTTCAAGAAGGTCCCATAAGGACTTCCAAGTCATGAATTACCTTTGTGCAGCTCCTATGTGGGGAATAAATGGGGCAACATACAGTCCTTCATGCCATCAGGTTATCAGTCTCATGTGCATGTGTGCACACAAGAATTGTAATATATATCAATATATATCAACAGACAAAGATTTCTCGTACTTAGTGATTTATCAACATTTGTTGCACCTAGTAAAAGGAAATGCTTGCTTAAAGATCTATTACTAGAGAGGAAAAACACTTTTTAAGTGTTTGTACAACACGTAGCAAGGATATACATGTCTGATCCAAACAATCATTTTGAGTTTCTATAGAAAGAACCTTAGATAAAAATGGACAATGTTTAATGTGCTGCTAAGATCATGTACTGCGATGAATTATGTTAATTTATAAAGGTGCATAGTATGGCTGTGCTGTTGTCTACTTGCCTTTCATAATTCCTATATGGATAAGGAAACAAATTACTAGATTTCAGGTTATCTTTCGATAAACTATTGTTTTCCATTGTCTGAAAAAGGATAGATCCTGCTCAAGTTCCTATTTTAGCGAGGTGAACCTGTTTAGGTTTTTAGAGCATGCTCATTACTTTAGAATATCTAAGTACCATGGATGGGACAGGATGGTGCCAGTAATGTCATAAAAATGAATATTCAGTTAAGAGATGCGACTAGAAAAAGAGGACCATATTTAATGTAAAGCTGCTACAAGAGAGTCTTCTCATTAGTTTTATACTACACCTCTACCCCAATATAACATGACCCGATAGAACATGGGTTCGCATATAGTGCGGTAACCCCAGGGCTCCGGCAGTGGGGCTCGGGCGGCAATTTAAAGGGCCCGGGGCTCCAGCTGCTGCGGGGACGCTCGAAGTAAACAAACCATCTCGGCCCGCCAGTGACTTATCCTGATGGGGTGGGAGCCAAAGTTTGTTGACCCCTGAATTATAGGATCAACTTATGAACAGGTTATAAATTTTTTTTCCATTTTTAACTTATCCATCTTGCAGGGGTCAGCTTATAAACGAACCAGCTTATGATTGAGTATACATGGCACTTTTCCCACAAGACCATGTCTTATTCAGGAAGGAATCAGGGTTGTATAGTTAATAAGCTGTTGTCTATAGGAACCCTGCCTATAGAAGAGACCCTAGCATGGCACTGTACAAACAGGCTACGTCTACACCTGAAAAGCTACAGCAGATCAGCTGCAGTACTGTAGCTATGCCACTTCAATGTAGACACTCTACAATGACAGGAAGTTAATCCATTTACCCGAAAGGCGGAAAGATTCTTCCATGGACCTAGCATTGTCTACATTGGGAATTTGATTGGTTTAACTACATCTCTCACGGGTGCCGATTTTCCCAGCCCTGAGAGACATAGCTGTATTGATGTAACTTTTCATTGCAGAACCAGCCCCCAGACACAGAGACAGTCCCCACTTACAATCTAAATAGAAAAAAAAGACAAAAGGGTGAGAGAAAGGAAATGTCATCCCCATGTCACAGATAGAGAACTGAGGCCCAGAGATGTAAAAGTCACTTGCCCACCAAATATTACACAAAAAGTCTATGTCAGAGCCAGGAATTGAACCCAGATCTCTTGAGTCCAAGTCCAATACCTTAACCACAATGCTTCCTTATTAGTAATATTGCACTAATAACCTTAGTTAAATAATTAATAAATAAAAAATAACAATAATAAAGGAATTTATTTAATGGATTTGCTAACTATATGCAACATTTTAAAATGGAATCTCCAGGCATTTGTAATACATAGGATAGCTACCTTCAAATCACATGTACTGTGAAAGTGTTACTGACATACCAAAAAAGCAATAAAATCTCTTCTACACTTCAAAGATTTAGAGGTAAGGAATTTTTAGAATAATGATTCAATGATAAGTGATTGCTAAAAGGACTAGAGCTTAAAAGGCTACAAATATGACTAGTGCAAAAATGATAATTTTCTATTGCTATATGACCCTGAGCATTATACATTTATTGAAGTTCAAAAGGTTGTCACAGTTGTCTATATTGTAAAGTGGAAGAGACAGATGAGATAATAAACTACATAATACCCGGTAAAAAGCAAAAAAAGTCCTCAATGCTCAGACATGAAATGATAAATCTTACATTGCTTTAGACCCTTCAGCATTACTGGTACCATAGCTGTGTTTTAATAAGGCCAATAATATGACATGAAAGTTATTATTTAAATTACCAGGATTTATAGGAAGGCTTATTTAAGTATATATATCCTTAAATAGAATTTCAATGTTTAAATGCCTGTAGATCAAAAAACAAATACTTTAAAGTTATTTTTTCTTCTCAGTTAAAACTATATATATAGTTGCTTATGCTGGGACCTAATCACTAGAACTAAGGAGATAATTTACAATGAATATTTCATTTGACCAATTTTCTCTTTATATCTTTTGTAAATTGTTTATTAACAGATTTTGAAAATTTTAGATTAATTACCCTGAATTATATGTGAATTTCTCCAGTGAACAAGTCTTAATCTAGAGGTTGCTCACAAGCAGTTCATTATGAATTCTTGCAATTCAAACAGCATAGGTTAATATAAAGTCACATGGTATGTCTACAGTTAGATAACTTTTATATAATTAACCAACATTGTGTGAATGACTGAAGCCATCTTAGTATAATCTTTGCTATGACTCAGAAATTTAAAAATAGGATTCCATGACCTTCGTATCCAAACCTGAGGGGAGGCCAGACACCTAAGTACAGAGATGTCTCTCTAGTGAGTCGGTGTGGCTCCCCTCCTGCCCAGCAGAGGGAGTGCCCTTACAGACACCCAAGTGGGCGGAGCCACCGATGCCTGTTCCCACCCCCCCCACCCCGGAAGTCAAGGGGCGGGACAGGAAGTATAAAAGCCGGCCACCAGAGCTCAGTGAGGCCCCAGCCACCGCAGGGAGCAGACATGCGGCTGGGAGGCCTCCGAGGCTGTTGCCCTAACTGGCCGGAGCTGCCCCGAGCCCACTACGAGGAGGAGCCACCGGAGCCCATCCGCCCCTATCATTGCGTGGAGCCGTTGGAACTCCCCCACACCAACCCCGAAGCCGAGACGCCACCAGAGCCCCTCCGTCCCTGCTGTTACCCGGAGGAGCCGCCAGAGTGCAATTGGCCGGATTTCCCCCGACGAGCTGCCGGACCTGCCACCAAGCCCCGGTCGAGAGGAACCCATGCTGGTGGACTGGACTGAGCCCGGTGCCACAGATGAGGTAGGCCCTGAGGGGGAACCTGGAAGTAGCCCGGGGTAGCTGACCCCGGTCAGGCTGTAGTTGCATATGAGCCAATCAGTGTGTTTCGGTCAGGACACCCCACTGACCCGCAGCGGCAGTGGCCACTGCTAGGGCCCCGGGCTGGAACACAGTCGAGTGGGTGGGCCTGTGTCCCCCCCGCCACCCTGCTCATGGGTGGCAGGCTTCCCCCTCACCCAACGCTCAGGTATAGGACCCTGAGCTCTCTAACTGTTGTACTGTTGCTCAGCCCCTGCACCAAAGAGCCTGAGCTCCCTAAACTGTTGTATTGTTGCTCAGCCCCCTACACCAAAGGGCCTGAGCTCCCTAACTGCCCCAGAGGGCCTGAGCTCTTCATCTACCCTAGTATTGCTCAGCCCCACACCGGAGGGCCTGAGCCCCCTGAACTGTGTGTCGCTCAGTCCTGTGCCAAAGGGCCTGAGCCCTGACCCAGTGAACTATACCGCTGTTCCACTGGTAGTGAGTCGGTGTGGCTCCCCTACTGCCCAGGAGGGTCGAGCCTCGGCACGAACCTTCTACAGTGTCCCTTGGCCATGTCTAGGAGGAGATCATCCGTCAGTGGGAACTCTGTCCTGTTGGCTGATCTGACCGAGAAGGATTCAGACTATTGGCATTACCCAGGTGTTGTAGGAAGTCCCTTGCAAATGCCTCAGTTAAGTTAAATACTTAGTGGTGGTTAAACAGGTCAGTTGCATCAAGCAAGGGTATCCAAAGTACCATTTGGATTCTAGTGTGCTTCAGGGGGGTAGTAGATTTCTATGGTAATTCTATATCTAGTTTTTTTTTTTTTAATTAAGAGTGTGTGGTACCAACTCAGACACCTTACAGAAGACTAAGTATATTATGTCAACACTTGCTTTCATCAACCAAACTTGTAATCTCATCAAAAAAAGATATCAAGTTTGACAGAATCTGTTTGCATTAAATACATTACCCTCCTTTATTAATCGAGTCCCATATAAGCCCCTGTATTACCCAGGATCAATGTCAGGCCAACATGCCTGTAATTACCCAGGTCATCCTTTTTAAACAATTGGCACAACCTTAGCTTTCTTTCAGTCTCCTGGAACTTCCCCAGTGCTCCAAAACAAGTTGAAAATCAACATTAATGTGCCAGTTTTTAAAAAACTCTTGGATGAAAGTTATCTGGACTTGCTGATTTAAATAGAATCTACTAAAGTTAGACATTATAAACAGCCTCAGACAATAGTGGAATGAAAAGAGTGATATAATGAGACTGCATCTGTTTTTTTCCCCAAATTCAGCAGAAGTATTTACTGAACAGTTCTACTGTCTGTATTATTATTGATAATTCTACCATTTCCATCTAGTAATGGACCAATGCCATTGTTAGGATTTTTTTTGCTCTTAATATATTTTAAAAATTCCTTATTGTCCTTTGCTAGCCATAGCTGTCTCCTTAAGCCCTTTTGCTTCCCTTATCAATTTTCTACAATTTCTAACTTGATTAATATTAATGATCAACTTCTACGTGTTCCAT
Organism: Trachemys scripta elegans; assembly: GCF_013100865.1. Lineage (NCBI taxonomy): Eukaryota > Metazoa > Chordata > Testudines > Emydidae > Trachemys > Trachemys scripta. Next base: position 27,794,306 of record NC_048308.1, read on the forward strand.
TTGTTCTTTTTTTAAATTACCTTCACTTCCTCTCCAAACCAGTTTTTTTTTTTTAAATCAACATGGCCTTCTTTGATTGTGGCTTTTGGGGCATCTAGTAAAGTGTTCTTAAACAATTGTCAATCATCATTTACATTTTTCAGATTTTTCCCCCCCTCCCCTCTTATTTGGCTCATAATTGTTTTCAGCTTTGTGAAATTGGCTCTATTAAAGCACCAACCCTATATAGTACTGATTGGACTTTATTCTGCTTGCACATGATAATCCAGATGAAGTCATGATTACTTGTAGCTAATCAACCATTAATTTTTAGTTCTGTGATCCTCTTTATCCATTAAGACAAAATCTAATAAAGAATTCCCTCCTGTTGGCTGCAACACTGAGTTAGAAAATGTCCCTTCTTAATCTTGCTATTGACCTGGCCAATGTGAAGGTTGCTCTCAGGTGCCTCTTGACCAGGAAATGAGCAATAACGTAAATACTTTCATCTGGAGGTGTTAGACCACTTACATCTGAACTCTGTCATTTCATGGTATTCAACCAAGATGAGGAATTGCTAAAATGAAGATAATGCAATTCCATGGATCAGCTCTGTATCAGCCAACTTGGAAGACAAAGTATGTGGCTGAATGACTAGCACAGGATTTTAAATAATCTGCATGTAGATATTTCTCAAGAATATTTGGGATCAGTGAGGCTCTTTTTGCTGAGGCTATTCCCAGCCATTTGTCCATCATATTTCAATCTACAGCTAACAGCAAAGCATATATTTTAATTTTGTAGAACAGTAGCTAAAGTTCTCAAATGACCAATGGTAACTCTTTTTTGAACCTTGTTGACTGTGCAGTAGTCTAAATCCTATAAACCTGATTTTCAGAATTACTGAGTACTTGCTTCTCCCACTGACCCCAGCTGAAATTGCAGCCACTCAGCACCTCTGAAAATCAGGTCCTATAGGAAACCTCCCCTCCCCCCAGCACTGTATTATTGCCTAGGCCGGCAAATTTGCAGGGGTGGAAGCTCCCCTCTGCGCGCCCCCTCCCCGGCTCCAGCTCACCTCCACCTCCCCTGCAAGCATGCCGTCGCATCCTGTTTCTCTCCCCTCCCAGTGCTTGCACCACAAAACAGCTGTTTCGTGGGGCGGGGAAGAGGGGGAATGCTGTGCGCTGGGGGAGAGGTGGAGCTGGGGGCAGGAATTTGGGGAAGGGATCCAATAGGGGAAGGGAGGGGGCAGAGACTTTGGGGAGGGGGTTGGAATGGGGGTGGGAAAAGGGCGGAGTCGGGACAGGGATAGGGCAGTAATTATTTCCTGGCCTAGGGACAGCAAAGTTATTAATCTGCCACTGCCTCCCCCCCTTTTCTTTTTCACAACCTCGAAGGAGACATGGAATAATTAATAATGTGATAGATCTGCTAAATAGGGAACTAAAACGCCCATCAGTCCCCTCCCAACTGCACATTCCCTTCCTCTTGGCTATGCAGGGACAATGACCATCAGCCCACTCCACTTCCTTTTCCCCATAAGAGGAAAGATCCTTAACCCGGAAATGGCCAGGCTCTATTTGAAAACAGCAGCTGCCTGGTGAGCCATGAGCTTTAGAGAAATCAGATGCAGAGAGAAATCCCTAGGAACTGTATATGGAGCTGCATGTGGAACAGGCTGTGACTACCAGATGTTACAGCTGGGCACAGGTCTGTGTGGGAGAATGGCAGGAGCTGGGAAGGGAGTCAGTGTAAATGGACACCAGAGAGAGACATTAACTGAATCTGCTCAGGAAACCCATATGCTCATATTTGCTTGATTAGAGACTTGACTGGAAAGGGCACCCCAGGCACTAGGCTTGAAGAACCTTATTTCTGGACTGGACTGGACTGCCCTGGGGCCAAAAACAAGAACTGCTATGGCTCACCTTGAAGTGCAACTGTGTAAGGTTCTGCACCTAGAGTATTTTCAACCTTTCCCTTTCCTGCCAGCCCTAGTAAGTTACCTGTTCACTTACCCATGTATCTGAATTGTTATTGAGACCCGCCAGGGCTAGCATGTCTAAGGCCTCAAGTACCAGAGGAGTACCCGTGTTAGTCTGAATCTGTAAAAAGCACCTTTAAGACTAACAGAAGTATTGGGAGCATAAGCTTTCATGGGTAAGAACCTCACTTCTTCAGATGCAAGTAATGGAAATTTCCAGAGGCAGGTATAAATCAGTATGGAGATAATGAGGTTAGTTCAATCAGGGAGGGTGAGGTGCTCTGCTAGCAGTTGAGGTGTGAACACCAAGGGAGGAGAAACTGCTTCTGTAGTTAGATAGCCATTCACAGTCTTTGTTTAATCCTGATCTGATGGTGTCAAATTTGCAAATGAACCGAGCTCAGCAGTTTCTCTTTGGAGTCTGGTCCTGAAGTTTTTTTGCTGTAAGATGGCTACCTTTACATCTACTATTGTGTGGCCAGGGAGGTTGAAGTGTTCTCCTACAGGTTTTTGTATATTGCCATTCCTGATATCTGACTTGTGTCCATTTATCCTCTTGCGTAGTGACTGTCCAGTTTGGCCAATGTACATAGCGGAGGGGCATTGCTGGCATATGATGGCATATATAACATTGGTGGACATGCAGGTGAATGAGCCGGTGATGTTGTAGCTGATCTGGTTAGGTCCTGTGATGGTGTTGCTGGTGTAGATATGTGGGCAGAGTTGGCATCGAGGTTTGTTGCATGGGTTGGTTCCTAAGTTAGAGTTGTTATGGTGCGGTGTGTGGTTGCTGGTGAGAATATGCTTAAGGTTGGCGGGTTGTCTGTGGGCGAGGACTGGCCTGCCTCCCAAGGTCTGTGAAAGTGAGGGATCATTGTCCAGGATGGGTTGTAGATCACTGATGTTGCATTGGAGAGGTTTAAGCTGAGGACTGTAGGTGATGGCCAGTGGAGTTCAGTTGGTTTCTTTTTTGGGCCTGTCTTGTAGCAGGAGGTTTCTGGGTACATGTCTGGCTCCGTTGATTTGTTTCTTTATTTCCTTGTGTGGGTATCGTAGTTTTGAGAATGTTTGGTGAAGATCTTGTAGGTGTTGGTTTCTGTCTGAGGGGTTGGAGCAGATGTGGTTGTACCTCAGTGCTTGGCTGTAGACGATGGATCGTGTGGTGTGTCTGGGGTGGAAGCTGGAGGCATGAAGGTAGGCATAGTGGTTGGTGGGTTTTCGGTATAGGGTGGTGTTAACGTGGCCATCGCTTATTTGTACTGTGGTGTCTAGGAAGTGGACCTCCCGTGTAGATTAGTCCAGGCTGAGGTTGATGGTGGGGTGGAAGCTGTTGAAATCATGGTGGAATTCTTCCAGGGTCTCCTTCCCATGGGTCCAGATGATGAAGATGTCATCAATGTAGCGTAGGTAGAGAAGGGGCGTGAGTGGACGAGAGCTGAGGAAGGCGTTGTTCCAGGTCAGCCATAAAAATGTTGGCATATTGTGGGGCCATGCGGGTGCCCATAGCAGTGCCTCTGGTCTGGAGGTATATATGGTCACCAAATTTGAAATAATGGTGTGTGAGGATAAAGTCACAGAGCTCAGCAACAAGTTGTACTGTGTCATCATCAGGGATACTGTTCCTGATAGCTTGTATTCCATCTGGGTGTGGGATGTTTGTGTAGAGAGCCTCTACATCCATGGTGGCTAGGATGGTGTTTTCTGGGAGATCACCAATGCATTGTAGTTTTCTCAGGAAATCAGTGGAGTCACGGAGATAGCTGGGAGTGCTGGTGGCGTAGGGTCTGAGTAGGCCTAGCTGCTGAAGCACCTAAAAAGTGTTTGCCTCCAAGTCACTGCACACCTGGCACATTATTGGCACCTTTAGGGGTTTGTGCACTCCAGCACTGAGTACCCCCAATAATTACAATGCAACCTTCAGGTTGCATTAATATTTCCAGATTTTCTCCACGGGGCTTGCAGGGGCAGGAAAATATTTATCTTCCTACTTCCCCAATCAGTATCAATGAAGTCTATACAGATGAAAAGAAGCTTAAGGGAAATAAGGCAGCAGGAATCTATGGCATTCCCATGGAACTGTTAAAGAGGGCAGGACCAACTATTCTTTTATAGCTGCAGACATTGTTCAGTATCATTTAGAAAACAGAAGACCTGATAGTCTTCAAATATATTAAGGGAAGTTACAAAGAAGGCTGTGGTATGCATCTGAAGAAGTGGGCTGTAGTCCACGAAAGCTTATGCTCTAATAAATTTGTTAGTCTCTAAGGTGCCACAAGTACTCCTGTTCTTTTTACGGATACAGACTAACACGGCTGCTATTCTGAAAGAAGGCTGTGAGCAACTGTTCTCCATGTCCAGTGAACGTACAACAAGAAGTAAATTCTTAATCTGCAGCATGGGAGGTTCAGGTTAAATGTTAGGAAACACTAACGATAAAGACAATTAAGCACTGAAATAGGCTTCCAAGGGAAGGTGTAGCATTTCCCATCATTGAAGGCTTTTAAGAGCAGGTTGGACAGACGCCAGTCAGCAGGCCCATTGACAGTGATTCCGGGCCCCAGGGCAGAACAGTTAATGGACCCCCCTGCACACACAAGCTGTGCCCATGCAGATGTGGTCTGCCTGAAATTTGGGTAGTGCTGCACTTGCACTGGCTGCGCTTCTAAGCGTGCTCTTCTGGCATGGCCAGGGCTTCCACATGCCCACCCACTAAGGTTGCCAACTGTCTAATCGCGCAAACCCAAAGACCCTTGCTTGGCCACCTTCCCTGCCCTTTCGCCAAGGCCCCGCCCCCTGCTCACTCCATCCCCCCTCCTTTGCTCGCTCTCTCCCACCCTTACTTACTTTCACCAAGCAGGAAGTTGGGGTGCAGGAGGTGGTGCAAGGTGCAGGTTCTGGGAAAGTGTTTGGGTGCAGGAGAGGGTGTGGGGTGCAGGCTCTGGGAGGGAATAGGGGTGCAGGCTCTAGACTGGGGCAGGGGTGCAGGAGGGGGCCAGGGGGTCGGTGCTCACCTCGGGCAGCTCCTGAAAGTGACCTGCACATCCTGCTGGCAATGACTCCTAGGTAGAGGACCCAGGGGGGTGTCTGTGTGCCGCTGCCTGCAGGCACCGCCCCTGCCTCCCATTGGCTCCAATGGGAGCTGCGGAGTCAGTGCTTGGGGTTGGGGCAGCGTGTGGAGACCCCCTCCCCAGAGGCCACAGGGATGTGCTGGCTGCTTCCAGGAGCGGTGCAAAGCGAGGGCAGGCAGGAAACCTGCCTTAGCCCCACTGTGCTTCCGGCAGCAGCCAGGGGGCCCCTGGCCCTTTTAAATTGCCCGGGCCCCTGGGCAATTGCCCTCTTTGCCCCACCATGTCGGCGGGCCTGCCTGTCAGGGATACTTTAAGTTTACTTGATTTTGCCTCAGTTCAGAGAGCTGGATTTGATGACTTTGCTGTCTCTTTCAGCCCTATATTTCTATTATTCTGTGATTCCATGAATGCACAGAATAGGTTTTCAGGGGAGACTGAATAGGAGCTGCCAATTTCTCCCTGCATTCCCATTTCTTGGGATGGGTTTTTAATGCAAACCAAAACGTGTAGACTTCTCAGTTTTTTCTTGAAAAGGTGGAGTTTGTAGATCTAGATATTGTACTTTGAGTGGTTTTAATATCTCAAGTTAACTTTTCAATCCAGTTCAATATAGGCCCTCTCTCGTTTTCTACCATGTCAAACATATCCAAAGACTCGTCATCTCCTTCATTTGCACTGAAGACTACTCCAAAGATCATTTTTTCCAGATCTTATCAACGGCCATTCTCTATAGATTGTTTGAATGCCCAGTTAGTGGCTCTTTCAAAATTCATAGTCTCCTCAGGATATTCTTGACATTTTACTGTTCTGTTGGTGTGATTGCATGGAATCTGCAGAAAACTGGTAGCTATCTTAAACTCATCCTGAAATGGCAACAAAATAACCTTAATTTCTTTATGTGGAACAACATGCAACTGATTGTGCAGCTGGAAACCTTTCTTCTACATCAACCTTTATGAAACAATGTTTTAAGGTTGCATGATGGTCAAATAATGCTCTGCTAGGAAAGATCTTACTCTGTTGATTATTGTTATTTATATAGTACAAAATTCACTCATATCCAGAGAGCCAGTGCAAGGCTGCACCACTCAAGCCCTCAAATCTACATAAGTACTCATTGAGTAAAATGGAAGGTTTGGCCCTAAATGTAGTAACTAAAGGTCTGATCCAAATCATATTGAACTCAGTAGGAATGGGATTAGGCCCAAATACAGACTGAACACTACTACTCATTAACTTAATCCCTGAAGCATTGTGGTGTGGTGGCTGATACCATACTGCCATCTATAAGATCATGCTCATAAAAATAAAGATTCAGTTCTAAAGAATATATGCTATTGACAGAGTAAAGTGAAGGTACTGAAGCAAGTTCTTCTTTACCTGAGCTGAAAAAAGCCTCAGGTCATTAAATACTCAGCTCAGTGAACCACACAATTAGCAGGGAAGCTTGCACTGTCTGAAAAAAGCAAGCACTAGAGTTTGCATGTGTACTGCTTTAGTATCTTACCAACACAGTGCAACTTCTGCGCCCACTTCAATTTATCTTTGTTTAGGTAATTAATCGTTCTGTGATTCAGAAATGTGGCCATGTGTAGGTTTTTGGAAGAGCTGTGAGAAGTATTTTAGGCATAATTATAATTCTATATTTTTTCATAATTAGGCATCAGCACATAATTTTTAAGCAAACCTGACACCTACTGCTTAAAATCTCATTAGTAGCATTTGTGTAGTATTGGGAATACATTTCACGTCCCCCGAGACTTACAGTACATCTGAGAGGAAAGTACAGAACAAGCAACAAAACTGCAGAGTTCTCCACATCAACAATTTAAATACAATATTTTTGCATATCCAGTTCTCAGTAAGATCCAAAGCCAACTCAACCTTCCACAGGTGCATAGAGACCCGGGCACCAGGGCCAGCTCCAGGGGTTTGGCCACCCCAAGCAGCCAAACAAAAAAAAACAAAAACAAAAAAAGCAGTGATCTGCGGTGGCAATTTGGCGGGAAGTCCTTCGCTCCAAGCAGAAGTGAGGGACCGTCTGCTGAACGGCTGGACGTGCCGCCCCTCTCCGAAGAGGCCGCCCCAAGCACCTGCTTGGAAAGCTGGTGCCTGGAGCCGGCCCTGCCGGGCACAATAGAACTGTGAGGAGAGTAGGATTCTGGGAGTCTGAACAGGTATCCACACTCCATGTATACTATAGAGCTAAGTTTCTAGGGACTTTCTACACCCCAGTACATAGGACGAGATTTAGAGAGTCTGGGAGGGGGAAGTGGCTCAGCAACTATTAGAACATTTTCCCATGGCTGGAGGTGAGGTGGGGTGGGGTGGAATGGCAGTGCAAATACTTGAACAGTCTTAAAACCAGTCCAACTGGCCTAGATGTCAAACAGTGTAGCCACTTGCTCATGCTGCATACCAGAAACAGGATTTGTCATTAAATGTAATTTAACCCTTGTACATCCAATTGCACTGAGCGCCAGTGCACCAAGCTGGTCTGTGTGGAAAAGTAGAATTATTTTTCCAGCTGTTCATAGAATTGTGAAAATCATTTACAATTTGCATTTGCTATTCTACTGACAATGAACAGTGCATTTCCATACTTCAGTTTTTTGGAGGGTTTTTTTGGTTTGTTTTAAGATTTATCGATACTCTTCATGTTCTGATAGGGTTGTCAACCCTCCCAGAATGGCCAGGAGTCTCCCAGAATCAAGCTGGAAGATTAATAGGCTGCTAAGAGTCCGGTCGGCCGCACATCAGGGCTAAGGCAGGCTCCCTACCTGCCCTGGCTCCATGTGGCTCCCAGAAGCGACTGGCATGTCCCTCTAGCTCAGGGGTTGGCAATCTTTCAGAAGCAGTGTGCCGAGTCTTCATTTATTCACTCTAATTTAAGGTTTCGCGTGCCAGTAATACATTTAAACGTTTTTAGAAGGTCTCTTTCTATAAGTCTATAATATATAACTAAACCATTGTTGTAAATAAGGTTTTTAAAATATTTAAGAAGCTTCATTTAAAATTAAACTAAAATGCAGAGCCCCCCAGACTGGTGGCCAGGACCCGGGCAGTGTGAGTGCCACTGAAAATCAGCTCGCATGCCGCCTTCGGCACCCAGGCCATAGGTTGCCTACCCCTGCCTAGCTCCTAGGCACAGGGGAAACAGGGGGTCTCTGCGTGCTGCCCCCACCCAAGCGCTGATTCCATTGGCCGGGAACTGCAGCCAATGGGAAATGCAGGGGCGGTGCCTGCAGGCAGAGGCAACACGCAGAGCTGCCTGGCCACCCCCTGAGCCAGACATGCTGGTCGCTTCCGAGAACTGCCAGAGGTAAGCGCTGTTTTGCTGGAGTCTGGATTGTGCACCCCCTCCTGCACCCCAAACCCGCCCCAGCCCTGAGCTCCCTCCCACCTCCAAATGCCTTCCCAGAGCTCACACCCCAAATCCCCTCCTGTACCCCAATCTCCTGCCCCATCCTGAGCCCCCTCCAGCACCCAAACTCCCTCCCAAAGCCCACACCCCATCCTGCACCCCAACCTTCTGCCCCAGACTCAGCCCGGAGCCCCTTCAGACTCAAAACCCCTCGGCCCTACTTCCCAGACTAGAGACTGCACCCCGTCCTGCACCCCAACCCCCTGCAAGTGAGGGGGGGAGAGCAAGTGACAGAAGGAGGGGAGGATGGAGTGAGAGGGGCCTTGAGAAGGGGCGGGCAGGGGGCGGGGTAAGGATGTTTGGGTTTGTGAGATTAGATAGTTGGCAACCCTGTCTCCTCAGGAAGACAGACTTGTTTTGGGAAGAATTATAACATACCTGTAATGCTTTAACCCTTATGTTATCAATATGTATTCAACTGTAACTACAACTTAATGTAGTGTTTTGTTTTGGAAATATACTCTAAGGAGTTTTGGGTACAGAACATCCTCTGCAGATAGACAAAGGGAATAGAAGTGGCAAAGGTAACAGGCATGAGCTCATATTATTTGGAAGTGAGGGCACGTAGGAGTAGTATCATGGACCAGTGGTAAAGCAGGGAAACTTGGGGTGTATTCCTGATTCTCAGTTCCTTGCTGTGATCTTGGGAAAGTTTAAGTAAAATAGTACAAATGGATTTCTCACTCCTCAGTGGTAGTAGGGCACAGAATACTTCTCTTTCTGGTTATTCAGTTTTAAGATGAGGAGGAAAGTCCCAGAGACATTTTACCTGTCACTAGAATATTAAAGTAGCACCTGAATGATTAAACCTGCCCCAGCCCTTCCTTTCATGGAATGACCAAGGGCTCTCATTAGTCACATGTCCTAGTATCCTCTATTTTCTTATTATGCTAGTTGCTGCAGAGAGCATATTTAGACAGTGTATTTACAATCTAATTCCATTTGCTTTGTAGAGAACACAGACAGATGAGCTGATCTACCATGAGGTGTGGAATGTAATCTTGTAAGGGAAAGTAGTCATTTATATTATCTACAGCTAAAAAGGCCATTTTTCTGGGAGTTGTATCCTCCCTAACATTGCCTGCCAGCTATGAAGATGGGATTATTTGAGGTGTGTACTTGTCAACTGAGAGCCGCATCCCTGCCAGGGCCGGCTCTAGGCACCAGCTGAGCAAGCTGATGCTTGGGGCGGCAGACTGTTCGAGGCAGCATTCTGCCCAATCCTAGGGCGGCATGGCCGCTTTTTTTTGTTCTTGTTCCGCTCCGGCCACCCTGTAGGGGGAGGTGGTTCAGAGAACCAGAGCACCCTGCAGGGCAGTCTTCTTCCTTCCCTCCCTGCCGATCGGAGCCCTCGCGGCAGGCGGCAGCGCAGCGGGAGGGGCCGTGTGGCAGCGCCCCTGCTGTAGCCCTGGCCGCCCTCTTCTCTCTCTCTCCCCCGCCCGCTCCCTCCCCCCCAGCCCATCCCCCTGCACCCGCGCACTGGCCGCGCCGCAGGTGGTTTTTTTTGTTTGTTTGTTTTTTTGCTTTGTCGTTCTGGCTGCCCCATTTATTTTTTTTTTGCGCTTGGGGCGGCCAAAAAGCCAGAGCCAGCCCTGATCCCTGCCGATTCAGTCAACTCCAAGATTGAGGTAGAGAAGAGCTCAGAAGAGAGAGAACCCACCAAGGATCCTACAAACAAGAGTCACATGACCTGCTGGAGGCTGGCAGTTTCCACAAATCCCTCACCAGCATCACATCTAGGAAAACCAGCTCACGTTGTGGAAATGACAAACTCAGAACTGCTGAGATTTCCATGCTGGTATGGAAGAGCCTGGAGCTCACTCTGGGTCCTGGAGGATAAGGAAAGTGAAGGCATATCAATCTTTGGGAAGGCATCATCCATCTTGCAAACAAATACCTCAAGTCACCTCCACCCCTAGCCCCCACTGTGGAGGTGATCACAAGGTGGCTGAGTGAGGAGTTCTCTCTTTAAAAAGGCCAGCTCATCCCTGTGAGAGACAATCGCTTCAAAGCAGGATCTGGCCAGAATAATCTTCAGTTCTTTGCTGGGGCTAATTTATGCAGCAAGAGCCATAGGAAGAGTCATCCTAATGCTTATTGGAGAGTTCACACAGAGCTACAGTAAGTTAAAGACTTTAAAAATCAGCAGAGTCATTTATAATTGATGTGCAGAGAAAATGGAAGTCAGAATCTGAGAAGTTGTGTGTAAAGTTTATTTTTTGGTCTCTTCTATTTGATTCTGTTCTTATATAAAGATCTGATATCAATGTGACAGACTCATTCAAAATTAATTTTATTATTAAAATGAACTGGCTAGACCAAAGAGGATGTAGCAAACCCACATTCTCTCAAACTTCACAAAAGAATTTTAAATATGAACATTTTTACCCTAAAATTTATGCACAAACTCCTCAATGACTAAAATAATAAAAATATTTTACCACTTCTTGGTATTGAGAACACAGACTTTTTTCTACAGATTGTGAGAACAAAAAGCAAGCATCTGCAGTCATGCTGGCTAGGTCTATTAGCGGTACTTTTTGGATAATCCAATCAGTGAAACAGATGTTGGACTTTCACATTAGCCACCTATTGATCAGGACATGCATGAAAATTGGACAGACACAGGGATGGATTTTAAAGCAGAAGGCTGCAACTTTATTATCCTAACTTTAATGGGGGGGACTAATTTCCCCCCCCTCAAAAACCAGGCATTTATTTGGGTCAAGAACAGTGTTAAATGGCCTTCATGCCAAATAACCAATACTCAAGTTTGGCTCCTTCAGCATAACTCCTAAAATTCAGCCCCACCTTTGCATTCTCTTGCCTTTGGAGGGGGGAGGAACTGGGGGAGAAGGAAGAGGAGAGACAGACAGACAACATTTTAGATGAATGAGTGAAGTTTTCACTTCTTTGGATATAATTACTACATCCTTCCTGTGCCTATGCTGGTGCACAGGGTGGAAACCAGTTTCTCATTCACTACTGTTTCCACTTGGAAACTGTGGCCTTGGCTACACTGGCGCTGTACAGCGCTGCAACTTGCTGCGCTCAGGGGTGTGAAAACGCACCCTCCTGAGCGCAGCGCTGCACGCTCGCTCGCAGCGCTGCAAGCTATTCCCCTCGGAGAGGTGGAGTACTTGCAGCACTGCGAGAGCTCTCGCAGCACTGGCAGCACGACTACACTTGCGCTTCACAGTGCTGCCGCGGCAGCACTGTGAATCCCCAAGCGTAGCCAAGGCCTATGTGCTAAGATCCGTTATTCTGCTCTCATTACTAAGGGTTCTTCTGAACGTTTCTCTTGAACACCCTTTTTTCCAGATACCAGTTGGTTTCTACTTCACAGCTTCATATGGGAGTCTGTGTTGGTGTCCAGAGTACTTGCCCCAAATATATTCAGAACTGCCTTCTGATTCTGGTGGAAGTGAGCTGCTGGTTGGTGATTTCTTGGGTCTTTTCATCAATGATGAAAACTTTCCATCCAAGGCCCAGAATCTTTTGTAAGCACTTATTTATGAAGGCATCTAGTTCTGTTTAACATCACCAGCTCTAGTGGCCATATGTAGGCACCAAAATTACATTTGAACTGAAAATTGTCTTTTTCTGGTGCTGTATCTCTTTGATTTCGAGACATTGCTAAGCTTAGTAAATGTTAGGGATGCTGTTCCTATCCTTGATTCACTTCCTTCTTGAGGTCTCCACTGGATAATACAGTGCTGCTCAGAGTGAGCTATTCTACTTTATTGATATTTTTGCTTCTAATGTAGTGTTACTGCTTGATGTCTGGGTTTCAAGGATGCTTTGTTCAGCAAAACTAATTTTGAGTCCCACTTGACCTGCTATATTTGCTAGGTTGCAGCCCTGTTTCACATCAGTTTACTATCTGGTTGTTCACAATTCAGATTTCAGTACATGGCTTTGATAACAAGGCCGGCTCCTGCTTGCTGGGCTGGGCCTGGAGCTGGCCCTGCTTGATGATGCTGATAATTTTAGTTAGGATTCCACAATGTATGTTTGTGCAGGCTGTCAAATGCCTTTTGAAAGAATCAGTGAAATTGATTAAGAGGGGAGCTTGCCATTCTATACATTCTTCTATGATGGTCCTTAGTGTGACCATGTGGTCGACACAGAATACCTTGGATCTGAATCCAGTCACCTCTTCTCTAAGCTTTGCAACCACTGTCGCTTTCATCCCTGGTAGTAGAACAGTGCAGAAGCCTTTCCCTACAACAGAGACTACCATAATGCCTCTCCAGTTCTTACAATCAGTAGTATCAACTGAGTATTCTGACAATGACTCCATGTTTCCACTGGCCAGGAGGGAGTGTCTTCCTCAAAATTCATTGAACAGTACTGTTCGTTTTATTAGGATGGGATTATGTGCTTTTAGCATTTCTGCTGTGATCTGATCATTTCCTACTGCTTTATTTTTTCAGCTTTTTGATTGCAGCCTGTACTTCTGACATCTCTGTTGGACTGATGCTAATGTCAAGTTGATCAGGTCCACATGATTCATCAAGATTTGGTGCTGACTTTGAGAGACTTCTTTTAAATGTTCTGCTCATCTGTTTTACTGTTCTACCTCAGTTGAAATCATTTTTCCATCTTTGCTTTTTATTAGCCCACATTCTGTTCTGAAGTTTCCACACAGTTTTTAAATCAGTCAGTAAATGGCTCTATGATTTCCTATCATAGCTTCAGCTTCTAGGTCTTCAACATATCTGTCTGTTTCCTTGTATTGCTTTTCACTGCTCTGCCAGCTTTCTTATGCTCCTCCTTTAGTATTTCCAATGGTCTTGGCATTCAGGAGTTTTCCTTTCAGTACTTTTCTTTCCTTCATCAGACACCACATCTCTTGGTTTATCCAGTTCTTGCTCTGTCTCTGTTGACAGACAGCTGATTGCTGCAGCTAGGATCACATAGTTTGAGCTTTGTTTATTGTTCTTCATATTCAGTCTGTGTCTCACCTTCCTTGGTCTTTGGCAGTCCCTCAAATCTGTTCCTTAGTTTTTTGTTTGTTTGTTTTGTACTGTTTTTCCTTTCTGCTTTCTGTTTAAAGTTGGACTCTCTCATTTTCACTTTCAGTTTAACAAAGCAAAGATTGTGGTCATTGTTAACATCTACAGCTCAATATGCCCTTATGTCTTGGAGAGATGACTGGAATCTCAAGCTAATACAGATGTGGCTGATTTGATTTTTTTGTTTTGCCATCTGATGAATTCCATCTTTCTCTGTGTACATCTGTAGGAAGGAACACAGTATTTGCAAGAACTGGGTTGGAATGAGTCCCAATTTTGGTTGATGATTCCCAACCCATGTTTCCCCTTTTCTCTTTCCATTCCTCAGTTGTTCCATCCTACTTTAGCATTAAAGTCATCATCACAGAGAGCAAACCAAGTTTAGGTATTCTGTCAGTCACACTTTGGAGACAATTGTAGAACTCATTGCTATGACTGTTTGTCAGAGCAGAGCACTGTATGGTTGACACCTTTAGGAATATAGTTTGGAGTCTAGCATATATGATACATCGGTTAATAGGTTCGCAGTTTCAGTGATTTTTTCCATGGAAACTGTCATTATGAGCGCTATTTCCTCTGAGTGTTTGTTGGCGCTCCAACTTGAGTAAGTGGGGGTATGTCTTTACACTGCAAAAAGAAACCTATGGCAACAAGTCTCAGAGCCTGGGCCTACAGCACTAAAAATAACAGTGGAGATGTTCCCACTCAGGATGGAGCTCAGGCTGAGAGATGCACCCCCCTCTTGGGCTTCAGTGCCAGAACAGGAACATCTACACTGCTATTTTTAGCACAGTACTGCAAACTTGAGTCTGTAGATGCTGACTCAGATTCACTGCTGTTTTGTTTTGTTTAGGTGTTTTTTTTTCAGTGTAGATCATAGAATCATAGGACTGGAAGGGAATCTTATGAGGTCATCTAGTCCAGTCCCCTGGACTAAGTAGACCATTCCTAACAGGTGTTTGTCTAACCTGTTCTTAAAAATCTCCTATGATGGAGATTCCACAACTTCCCTAGGCAATTTATTCCAGTGCTTAATCACGCTGATAGTTAGGAAGTTTTTCCTAACGTCCAACCTAAACCTCCCCTATTGCAATTTAAGCCCATTGTTTCTTGTCCTATCCTGAGGTTAAGAAAAACAATTTTCTCCCTCCACTGTGTAACAACCTTTTACATATGTTATGTCCCCCCTCAGTCTTCTCTTTTCCAGACTAAACAAACCCAATTTTTTCAATCTTCCCTCATAGGTCATGTTTTCTAGACCTTTAATCATTTTTGTAACTCTTCTCTGGATTTTCTCCTATTTGTCCACATCCTTCCTGAAATGTGGCACCCAGAATACACAATACTAATCAGCACAGAGTAAAGCGAAAGTATTACTTCTTGTGTCTTGCTTACAACACTCCTGCTAATACATCCCAGAATGATGTTGGCTTTTTTTGCAACAGCATTAAACTGTTGACTCATATTTAGCTTGTGATCCACTATGACCCCCAGATTTTTTCCGCAGTACTCCTTCCTAGGCAGTCATTTCCCATCTTGTATGTGTGCAACTGATTGTTCCTTCCTAAATGGGAGTACTTTGCCTTTGTCCTTATTGAATTTCATCCTATTTACTTCAGACCATATACCACAGATGATTCATCTTTTGCTTGAAGTGCTTATCTGCATTTATCGATCTGTTCTTATTGATGTCCAGAATTGAGTCTACAGTCATACATCTCCTTCATGAACTGAGAGATATTTGTTGTTTGACACATTGTTCTCACATTCCAGAACCAACTCTGAAATGTTTTTTTTTCCTGGAGCTCATTAGCCTCGCATTCAACTCTCCCCACTTTATCTGGGATTGGAACAGGGCAGTAACAAAGGTGCAGCAGGGTTTTTGATACCAATAGTGGTAGCCTAAGTGTATAAATATATCCCCTATATAAATCCATTGGGTGAAATTCAAAGATTAATCTAAAGGCCCAGTCCTGCGTGAGAGTCACTTTACATACATGAGCAGTCCCACTGTGCTCATCTGCATAAAGTGACTCACTTACATAACCATTTGCAGGTCTGGGCCTGAGTCTAAACTGATGAAATAAAGAACTTCCGGTAGCCCTTTCAACAGGTAAGAGTGAGCTATACCAGATTATCAGTGCCTATTATTAACTCTTGTCTTAATAGTAATGTGCTTTAATTATGTTTTCAACTGGATAAATTGTAATGCTACTAAGACATCTTACCACATGTTTATGGTGGTAAGTTCTATGATTAGTTCTTATTGTAGGAGCAGGATTTTATAATTGTACTATGAGAATTAATGTATGATTTGATTTCATCCTACTAGCCACCCTTTTTGTATTGTCAGAAAGGAATGACAGACCAGAACAATCCTTATGACTGATTATGGTCACCCTTTTGTTTTAGGATAAGTTATGTCTACTATGGTTTCCTATATGTATTACAAATTAGGCACTCTAGTTAAATATACATTCCTTTGTATTAAGGGGTAGAAAGTAAGAGACAGGATCTTGTATTGTGTCTATGTTAAGGAGATTAGAGGAACGTTGAGGGCCTAAGCCCCAATGTGAATTGTTTTAGTTATAAGATTTAGCAAGGCTTGATTTACAATGTATTCTGCTGAATATAAAATACTGCGGTCTGTATACCTTTGAAGGTTTCTGTAAGAGATTGTTTGTGTGAATGAGGAATGCATGCATCAGGAAAAGATAAGGTGTGAAAGCCATCACAAATGTCCAGATGGTCAAGAAAAAAAAGTGAGAGACTTGGAAAAACCAGGAGCCAATCAGAAAACCTCCATTATATCCGATGCTAAGCATGTTAGCAGCATTGACGACCGCAGAGGTGAGGCAGGCACCCCCAAAGGCGGGGCAACAAATAGATAATGATGGGAAGCCTGACAATAACCATCAAATGATAATAGCAGAAAACCCCAAGATTAACACCACTTAAGGACTAAGGATTACATGATGACATTGCAAAATGCATGGACTCAAATGGGAATTTACAACTATAAAGCTGGGGTGTTTTGCCATTAGATTGACTTGAGCTACAACAGACTGGTAACTATAAACATCAACTGGCAGGAGAGAGAGAGAGAGTGGAAGAGTCTGAAAAGCATATGCTAACCCTTGTATTTTCAATAAATGCGGCATATTTGCCTTTTCCTACTGAAAAGATCCCATGTGCTTTGTATAGCATAACATTATGACACTAATAGCTCTTGATAACAGAAGCTGTCCCAAACTTTTGAGAGAAACCACGTAATGCAATAATTAAGTTAACCTCTGTATGCATTTTGTATTTGAATAGGACTTCCAGCGTTGTGTTTCTTTTCTCTGTGAGCTAGTACTTCATAAACTGAAAAATATAATGGATTTTTAATTATTCATTTCATATATTTGGAAATCCTTGCAGGATAATTTGACACTGGCAACAAAATAGATATATGCCCCAAAATGCAATAAAGCAGAATCTGAAAGAATATGTTAAATCATATTCATGTCCAGTTAAATGAAAGCAGTCATTTGTTTCTGAGGATGAGCTCCTACTTTTGTAGTGTGGATATTTATGGTACTAGAATTTATATAACCCACATTAGCCATAGTCTTAAAACATGCTCTGTCTCAGCAATTAGAATGCAGACTGTAAAACTCAGATTCCAATCAATTAATTGGCCATCTTATCCCATGGGTTCATTTCCATGCAGCATATTCCCCATTGTTTTCAAGGACTGAGAGAGCCTTCATTCAAGATCTTTAGCAATACAAATCATCACTGTCTGAACTACATTGAATTATACAGTCACCATTTTAAGCACTAACACGCTCCCATCCTTCTAACACACTTCTGGATCAAAATCTTCAGGCTTACTGATACTCTTTCATTCAGTAAGGAAACAAAATATTCTTGTTAAGCAAAAACATTCAAGCAGCTTTTCCTTTGTCTTCAGTATACTAGACATCATATTACATGATACTGGGAAGGCTTTTTGAAAGCCCTGATGTCTACGTACTTTGCTTCAATAAATCAATATATCTGGAAACCTAGCTGTTGCAAATTTAGCTGGATTTATGTATTGATACTAAATGTGTCACTACAGCTACAATTGTGTACCACTATTTCATAACTCAGTATTCAAGGGCCGCTGTCCAGAAGACTGGCTTTGCTACCCAAAAGAGAGTTTACTCACTACATTTACTAACAGGAATATACTTTAGTTCTTTTTAATCTATTTGAATTATTACACTATTTGCTTTGATCAGGGCCGGTTCTGGCTTTCTGGCCGCCCCAAGCAGCAAAAAAACAAAAACAAACAAAAAAACCCTGCGGCGCAGCTGGAGCCGGGGTACAGGGGGAACTCCCTGCCCTGCAGATGTGCCCCGGCTAGCGGGAGGGAGAGGGAGTGGAGGGAGAGAGAAAAGGGGGGCGGCCAGGGCTTCAGCGGGGCGCTGCCACACGGCCCCTCCTGCCGTGCCTCCTACCGGGAGGGCTCTGCACCTCTCCAGTTGGCTGGGAGGAAAGGACGTGGGCTGCCCTGCCAGGCTTGCTGCAGGGTGCTCCCATCCTGCATGCTGCCGCTCACTACAGGGCGGTTGGCGCGGAACAACAACAAAACAAAAAAAGCGTCCATGCCGCCGTAGGATTGGGCAGAATGCCGCCTTCTACAAGCTGCCGCCCCAAGCACCAGCTTGCTCGGCTGGTGCCTGGATCCGGCCCTGGCTTTGATTTAGAAATATTAACAGCCTCCTTGGTTTCCTCTACCCATTCCTAAATTATAAGAATAAAAAAGGATAGAGAATTGTTGTAATTTACAACTTTGTTAGTGCATTTTAAAAAAACCCACAAAACTGGAATGGCTATTAATAGTTCTTTAGAAGCAATGTATTTGAGGTCAAAATCAATTTTGTAAGAGCACAGTACTCATTTAATAATATTGCTTAGTGTTTATAGTGCTTTTCATCTTCAGATCATTTTGAAAACATTAGCTAATGAAACCCAATAGTTTGCAGCTCAACTGGAAAATATTAACTAATAGATATTAAGACAGCCATGAAAAATTAAATCAAGATACTTTAAGAATGTTTAAAACATGGTTAAACTTTGAAAAGTGTCTCTTAAACTGGCACTATAGATTTAGACATAGATTATCTGTCATTGGTTCAATTTCAGGTTAGTTTATAAGTAAAATTGTATTTAATTGCCAGCCTTGCAAACTAATCCTGGCATCTGAAAATAAAAGTTCTTTTTGAATGACATTTTTGGTAATAAAGATGTATGATTGGATCGGATAGCAATTTTGAGTGAGAGAGCTGGAATAAAATCTAGCTCCTTTCTACTTGGTTGTATTGACTCTGCCATGCTGGTTCAAGCAGATCTTTGCCATAATAGGCACCAATTCAGCTAGAGCTGACTAGGAAATAAAGTTTCCAGTTTGTGGGAAAACTTGAAGATTTTGGGAAATGTGTGCCTCAATTCAGGGCAAAAACATAATGGTGACTTTTTGTGCGTTGAACCAAAACAGAATTTGTTGGCTTTCTATCTGCCTAGCTGGAAGAATCTTATCAGTTTCATCTTCCCTCTCCAGGAGAGTTTTCCAGGCTTTCGAAGCCAATAGGAAGATTCCCCTTGATTTCAATGGCTTTGGATCAAACCTAAGTTACTTATAATAATGCAGTTACATACAAGGCAAAATGCATATACGTATTCACCCAAGAGACAGGACTATTATTCTTATAAATAATTCCCCTACACACAAAGGGAAGATTTACAAGATATTTTACAGCATATGAAATATCTCCTCCATATCTTTATACCTTTCTAGTCTTTGAAAATTTAACTTTTCATAGGGAACTTCTAAAAAAGGTCAAATAAGACCTCAGATTATATCCTTGTCTCCTTTCAGTCAAATGAATGTCTATTTTCTGCACTTTGGGCCAAATTGAGATTTGGTAATAGCAGGTCCAGCTCCTAATAGACTCCTTACACCAAAAATGCATGTGAAGTGTTTTGTCTTGCATTAGTTCTGTTTTACTTCCTGCATCAGGCAACACATGGAAATGGAGGGACAAGTAAAAATGTGAAACAATAAAACCAAGAGTCTCCTAAACTTTTATGATTCTCAGAGAAAACCCAGGCTCAGCCAGACAAAGATCTGTGTTTATCTTTTATCCAAATCAATTTGATCAGCTGGAAGCTGTGGTGTAGAAGCAGCTAAGCTGTGCAATGGCACATTTCTCTGCCCTCAAGGGTAGGGATCTTGCTTCCCTCCCAACATCAACCACCAAGTTCCCCAATACAAAGACATTTTGCTTGGCCTCTGCACTGGAGTCCATTTCTCATCAATAATGAATTTTTCTTAAAGTAAAGTTTGTGTCCACTTTTACTAGGGTCATTAAAGCAGGTGACATACAAGTGAGTTTCAGTGCTTTTATATAGTGTTCATAATCCAAATAAGGCAAATGCCATCTTCCACTTTAGTATAAAACATGACAATATTATAATGTGCTGCCATTTTTTAAGGGAAGGTGCCAATGAACATTTTCCTCTGAAAGACCCAGTGCTGACATTTAAAAGCAAATTACCCATTGAAACCAATGAGGGGGTTGCTTGAAAACAGAGTGAAGAATCAAATCCGGGTAACGTAATGGCAGTACCATAAAGGCTGTCTGAATGATTTGCTACAGTGGAAGGAACTGAAATCTCTATTACAGCACCTTAATTGCATTGCTGAAGCGCAGCTTCATTTAACCAGAAGTTGTAGCTTCTGTCCTCTCTGTGGCACTAGGCAGTCAGTGAGGGGCATGGAGCTGAAGGAGGTAGGCAGAGCTGGATAGCTGCAGAGAGAATGTCTTAGGGAGTGCTAGGGAACAGCTCACTCTAGTGCTAGTTATAAAACATTTTTAAAGGAGCACTGGCGAGCCCATCGCCTATTGATACATGCTAGCATGAGCACAGAAGTTGCAGTATCTTGTATGCATTTTCAACCCAAGCATGGAGTACCATTGGATAGGCTCAGTGGTACCACATCCTAATGTATGAGAGGATGCCAATCCTGTACTGGGTCCAACACCTATGTCACCACATCACCACAAGTCCCTTTTCCCACTTCCCAGGGAAGTGGCAGCAGAATTTTGTACATAGTAGTGAGATAAAAATATCAAGAATGAATGTCATGCAAAGCAGATAAAACATTTGAATCTACAATCAGATCTGTGCAATAAAAATATAATTTTCCAATCAGGATGTCTCATTATTTACTTTCCATTTCATATTTATCATGTTTGGCTCTGCAATGAGTTCAATCTCTCTGTTTATATTGCAGAATGTCTTTTGTATTTTAATAAGTTAATTTTTCTGTACAAGACTATATTGTGAAGCAAAATGATAGATGCAGAGAAATAAAGTATTATTGAAGCAATGAACGAGCACAGCGTTTGACAACCTAGAAGTATTTAACCTTCATTCTTCACTGTGACTTTTTAAATTTGAGTCGCAGACATGAGCGCTACCATTATTGTCAGTGCAGAAATATCCCACACCAGTGCTTGCAAGCAGTAGAGCATTACATTACTATCAAAGCACATTAAAGGCATAACACACATCGAAGATCTGCATTTCAAAATTGAAAAGATATGCACTGGCAATTATATGCTTAGTTTACTTGCACAGGTACCAGGACTGTACACGCAACACTATCTAGGCATTTATCACACATCATCTTACCATCATGTTTGCATGAATAAAGGAACAGTGATATGACTTACTAGCCTTTTGTGATTTGTTGTGGAATTGCACCACTTACTTGCATAATAAATTAGAAAAATCACATGTTGCATACACAAATCCTAGAAGTCTCTCACAAACTTTTAATTAGATAAGAAATAACACTTGTTTCCTTATACAAATATCAGAGCTGGCTCTAGGGGCTCTGTTGCCAGAGGCAAACAAGCAAATGTCTGCCCTTACACACCCATTGTCACCCATACCAACAGTTCATTGAACAACATCTTGCTGCCCTACGCAATTGCTCGTTCTGCTGGGATATTCTACCTGATAGAGATCTCATCGTTCTACAGCTGACTGCTTATTTTTAAAGTCTTTTTAAAATATTACATTTTTATGCCGATACTCTCAAAACTCACATCCATTGTTCAATGTGTTAATCAAAACACGCGGGCTGTTAGAATAGGTCTTCAAAAAGTACAAACCCCATATTTTCCCCTAGAAATGGAAAATAATTAGGAAGCTTAAAATAGGTGGTGAATCTGAATAGGAATGGAAGAGCCAGAAGGGAACCATCTAGTGCCAGCTGCACACTAGTTCACTTGCTTACTGACAAAGGCCTCCCCACCCTTAGCAACACAGGCAGCTCTGAATCCATTGCGGTTCTGATGCAGGTGCATGGCAAAAGATAGAGAGAATTAGTACTTGGGATACAGAGAGAAAAACCCAAGACCAACCTCAGCTTCCCCAATGGTTCTTTGCGAACTTACCCCTTAAGCTGCCAGGATCTCCCAGAAGATCACGGGTAGAGTTGTTGGGGGGTGGAGGGGAGAGAAACAGGCTGGGTAACACCATTTGACCCCGTGGGATGCTTTGGCATTGGAGCCAACTCTGGATCCAGACACAAGTGAAGATGTAAATTAAACAAATAACTCAACCATAATAAAATAAGTTTGAAAGTTTTGAATTTAAGTTTGCTAAAGTTAGGCTCCATATTCAGCATTATTAGTATAACATTTCCATTGATGTCGAAATAGAGCCAAAAGTCACAAGAGCAGCAACAGCAGAAACAAAGTAAGATTCTAAGAAGGACCACTGTATATTACATTTGTATCCATGCTATGTTAAAAAATCACATTGCAAACAATAAAAATAAGTTTAAAAAAAACATCAGTTGATTTCTGTGACCAGAAATCCAGAAAGAAAAACAATCTGCCTGACCACAGATTTGTTAACATCTGTTGTTGGGGTCTGTCAGCATAATAGAAACTGCAGAGCCCAGTAGTCCCTCTGACTTGTCTGCAGCAGAGGAATCGCTTAACAGTATAGGACATTTGCAACGATGAACAATTAAAAGGCTCTTTTTAGCAAAATTGCGGGGGGTGGATTGATGAGGGATAGATTGTGGAAGGGGGAGGTAATGTGCTCTGCTGTGAATTTTTGGCTGAGACACAGAATGAAGACTATTGGAAAATTGCCACTTTATCTGCTGTTCCCTAGGACAGATGTATGAAAATAAATGTGTTTATGTACACTAGTTATATAAAAATAAACTGCAGAATTCTTTCAAACCTGTCAAATCTTCAGGAAGGAAAGTACTATGCTGCACTTGAGAAATGTCAAGGGAACTGGTGGGTGTGACCACCACCATTCATTTAAGATAAATTACATCTTTTTATATAATAAAGGTAGCCTCCATCTGAAACAGGCACATCACCTCCCAAAACAAAGGGACATGAGACTACTGAGCAATGAACTATGTAGGAAAGGGACTTGGCTGGGTATTGTTTTTAGTGCTGGCGGGGGAGGGGGGGTTGTATGTGAGAGAAAGGGACAGGAGAAACACCACAGAAAGAAGCAGGCACAGGTTGAAGCAGCATTGAGATCATAGCCCTGAGAAAAGCACAGAGAGCAAGAGCATGGGCTGAGTGCTGGCTGATAGAGGCTTGGAGCTGTGAGCAAAGAAATTCTTTCCTGTTTCATTCCTCATGTGTTCAAAGATATAGGATTTTGTACACTCTTTGTAAATACACAAGACTACCTCAAAAGATACCTGGCTCCATCATCAATTTCTCCTAACAGAAACAACCTGCAGAGCCCCAGCTAACCGCTCGGATGACAAAGGTACCACTTAAGTTTGCCAGTGCTTCAACTCAGTTATTTACAGTATATCCTATAATATACTTAGTTATTCCCTCTGCTGAGGGATATTGCAAATATTGTGGTAACATTTTTTGTCAATTGTCATTGATAGCCATGTTTTTAAATATGACCATATTAGTGTCCCAAGAGTACAGAAGCAGGAAGGGAGCGATAGCCCTGGTCTGTCCAAAGATTGGGAATAGGGTTTAATTTTTTCCCCTCTCTTTGGAGGAGACACTATTCAGAATGTTACTGAAACAAAACTCCTACAAATTAGCAACATTTTGGTTGGATCACTAAACTAATTACAATGATGTAGGCAACTGAAAATTAAATTATGATGTTAGCTTTGGAAAATACCATGGTAAAAGTACTGAGAACTATTTTCACATTGCACAAAATGCTGACTTGTCACTAGTCCATATCTTTGCAGTATTTTTTAAACTAGAAAACAAGTTTTGGTAGTTAAAGTTGCTTTGATATTGCAGGTATAAATAGCTTCACCTGTATGAAACAAAAATAAATACATTTTCACTGATTTGTGGCCTTTGGAATGACAAATAGCAAGTATACCATTTGAAATTTCTGGTACAGACCAATATTTACTCCCTGGGCCCAATCATTTGGCATAGGTTACACTGTCATTGGCCTAGCTCTCCTCCACTAACTGGATACTGTAACACATGCCACAATCATGACCGCATCGAATATACAGCGACCCTCTGTCTTGACTTCTAGCTAACTAAAACTCTGTGATAATAGGAGGTCAATTAAGTCCCTTGGTATTGCACCCTCTGAAGCTCCACTCCTAGGGAAATGCTACATTCTGAAAATTGGAAATGCAGCTGTTTAATTCCAAGATGATTTATCCTTTTAAGAAACAAGAAGCCCAATTTTCCTGTCATTCCAATTTTACACCAATGTAACTCCATTGACCTCTAAGTAATTATGCCCAATTATTTCTCCAGGGTAACAGAAGGAGAATCAGGTCCATTGCAACTGGCTGAAAAATCTCTATTTAGTAAGGCCTTGATTCAATAAGGTACTTAAGCATGTGCAGATTTGCACTGAAGTCAATGGGACTACTCACCAGACTAGTCACATTGGTTCAAGTTACAACCCATTCAGCAATGCACTTAATAGAGGCATTAGAGTTCACCAAAAATGTGACTAGAGCCAAGAGATAGAAATTCCAGTGGGTCATTTTGTAAGGATATGGCTCTCTAAGCTTATGACTTATGAAGTATTTGATATAATTTAATTCACTCTTCCATAAAGGCATAAAGAATTTGAATATTAGTTCATACGTGCATATACACCCACTTTATTCAGAATCCTAGACCTGCTCAAGCTTCACACAGAAAGACATCACACAGCTTCATTTGATCCCCATTGCCACTCAGTTTTTTGGCATTCAGAGAAGTGTGTTTTTAGAGGGTGTTTCAGCATGATATGTGGAGAGAGTTTGTTTTAAGATAATGGGAGTAGTTAGTCAAAATACTTGAGCTATGTGTTGCCTTAAAATACAGCTGACTTTAGAAGTACTGACAGTTTAAAAATGTTATTCTATTAATCTTTTCTTGGGAAATAAATACATTGTTATACAAGGTCCCAATTCTGTCCCAAGTGAGGCCAGTGGAAAAACTCCCCTATTGACTTAAGTCTCTCAGGGTCTGTTTGTACTCTGACTGACTGATTACTGAATGTCACTTACTATACCTTACAAAGAAGACACATGATAATTCAACTTAACAGAAACAACGTTTAGGTCAAAACCTTATAAGCATTGCTACTATTGTGCATGTTCAGAGATCAATAATTTTGGTTCTCTTAAACTGCCCATGGCCTAGATCCTTCATAGTAAGTTTAGCAAATGTTTCTTTAGCTTGAATTTATTTGCTTTCTATCTCAGCCTTTGAAAGACAGAAAGGCAACACAATGTGAACATATTTTTCCACCTCTTCCTTCAAATCACTTGCAGCATTATCTTTTGAAATCTTGGTGATAAATGTAGTAACACATCTTTTCCTCAGGAGAGGAAATATTCGTTCAATCTACACAGAGTAAAATTCTATGTTATGAAATGTAAGATGTGCTATTTTAAGATGACTTACTATTAGTCCATTTAAAATACTTTTATGAAAGGGCCAAACTTCTCTAGCGCTTACTAAAAGTTTCTCCCTCAGGCTGTGGCGTTTGAGGTCCATGTCTCTCTCATTTACAAAAAAAAACCAGATGGTGGTACAGGGAGTGCAGGGGCTGTAAGGGGAAGAGGTTGAAGCAACCGTATAGTCTAATGCAGCTTTTATCAGCATGCAAGCAGATTTTACATGTTGCTAAGGCCTGAGAATTTGCCCATTTGTTACTGGTATTTCTCAATTTTAAAATAATGAACTGGATCAATAATTGTAAAGAAAACCTTTTACCATTAAACAACATGCTATCTTATGAAAAATAAGGACTTAGCCCTGAAGTCCTTACTGCAGATGACGTTCTGGACACTTGTGAAAAAAAGGCTTTGCCTGGGATATACAAACAGATGCAGGGATTGAATGTAGACTTGCCCCCTGCAACTGAGAGGCAGATTACGTGGAGCACTTGAACAGCTTAACAGCTACTATTGCATGGCTCAAGAAACCGGCACAACCTGCTACATGCCCACATACAGAGAGGATTATAGTATACAGTGGATCTGCAAAGTTCAGACTCACTATGACTCCAGCCTACTCCTGACCCCCACCGCTTTAGGATCCTGTGGAGACAGATTCATGGGATCGATTCATGGTATGGAGACAAGGGGCTGCAGAGTTCTAAAAAGCCTCTCCAGTTTCTGTCTCCAGATTTTCTACTATGTCTAGAGCTTTCTTTGGCTGCAGGATTTTATCTTTGGTCCTCACTGGGAAAATTCCAATGGAGTTCACTGGGGGTTTGTGAGAGCGAATACAATAGTTAGCATTAAAATGAAAATACTTTAAGTCTCACAGTGAAGACACCCTACTGTCTTCAACTCAATAATTTAGTTAGATTTAGCATAATTAAAATGTTATTTTCATATTACCAATTACTCGGATGTCAGATACAATGTAAGGTGCTCTACCAGTAGGAAAAACTCATTCTATTGGAGCCCAATGATCATTTATGTCTTTAATAATATGTAGTACTTTATAAATGATATATTACTAGAGCTGGCCAAATTTTTTTTTATTTTATTTTCCTTGAACATTTTTTAGAATTTTTTTTGGCTTATCAAAATCACACTCCATTGAAAAGTCAAAAACTGATTGTTTTTTTAACAATCTGAATCCAGAATATTTTTGGCTTCCTTTTGTCAAAAAAACAAAACAAAACAAAAAAACTACATTTTCAATGTTTCGAAATATTGATCAAAACAGAAATCTTTGTGACAAATCATGTATCAAAAAAAATTCTCATCTCAAAGTAGACAAAATATTTCAACATCTAAGTATTACTGAAAATGCCAATACATTGATGGGGTTTAACAACCGAACAAACTAAAGACAAGTATGTTTGCAGGCGTGAACTTTCATATGTGGGAAAAATGCACAATTATGGAAATACATTTTTGGTGCTGTACATTTCCAAAATGGAATGGAAGTAGCCAGGCTGAAAATCAGATGTACTCTTTTGTCCTGTTTAGCTTTCTTGTATGAGATCATTAATGTATTTAAGTTAATACATGTAATTGTCCATTTTCTCAGAAACCATGCAAGGAGAAGTGTTTTCTGGTGGTTAGAAAAAGGGCATGGGAGGAGCCTTTTTGAGCAAGGGGTAGTTACGACCTTGTCAGAACTGTAGAACACAGAACCACATGCTGCAGTATTTTTGGCTCTAGCCTTTGTTGATTGTTTGCTTTTATGAACATTAAATTCACTCCAAAATAAGAAACACTATATTGCAGACTTAGCCTGCAGTATATGGGTCATAGTCTGCATATACTAACTAGAGCAACAATTTATGAATCTGTTGCATTTGTCCAACTGGGGGGTGGGGGAAACAGGGCAAAAAGTCGAATATATAATTTTATGCCATTCTCTTCACAATGGAAGCCCTCTAGCAACCTTGACTTGCTAATTAATTTTACCATTAATTAGAGTGTAAGGAGAACTTTGGAAGTAAAAAGATAAAAGCTCGTTATAGGCGGTCTTGATGAGAGTTCTCTCTGCTGGGAACATGCAGATGGTTTGTGGGAAGACAAAAAAAGTATAATTAAAGAAAGCCATATAGATGTATGTTATGGGAAGGTTGCACCTGCTTTGAATGAGTGCAGATTTTTCCCACTCAGAAGATAAACTAACTGGGTGATATTAAAATAAAATAAAATAAAATAAAATAAAAAATAAAAGCCAAAAAGCCTGAGGCGTTGTAACTCAAAAGTTATTAACACAAGTAGGAAAAGAAAAAAGGGGGTGTTTATGCCACTTATTCAGTCTGGGTATTATATAAAGGCCTTTGTACTTCTATAAACACCTTTAACCCCATGATCTCAAAGCAGTTTGCAAATATTTGTGTCTATAAATATGACAAACTCTTCAGAGCCTGGATGCCTTGCATTTGTTTGAAAAATTGAGATAGCATTAAAAGGGATCATGGGTCTTTTGGGCAGGCTGTAGCATACAGGGAGGAGGTGATAAACTATCTTGTAGTTTTGTCTGGAAAATTTTAGATTGCTGAAGTTGTGCAAACTAACACGGAGAGTTATGCATGTCCTTAGTCCTATGTTTTAACTATAACTACACTTCTTCCATTCAAAGTCTTAAGAAATACATTTTTACCAATTCGTATATAAAAAGAAAGTGAGATTAGAGAATAGCAAGGTAAACATTTCAATGAGGCCAGAACCTCAACTGGCATAAAGGGGCAGAGCTCCATTGAAGTCAAGCCAGTTTTTGCCAAATGAAGATCTGGTGCAACATGTGAAAATAGTAAGACTGTGCTCACTATAAAATAGAAGCAAAACAAATCTATTTTTGGTACATCAGAATTGGTGAGTGAAATTATAGATTTACACTTGGAAAAGGAAGAGATACTATCTCAATTTTTTAAGCAGGTCTAATTTAATTTTGGCTTTCTTCTCTTCCATTCAAATTGCACAGCATCTAACTTGAAAATATTTTAATCCTATGACATAACTCTAATTTATTCCTTTGCTGTCACATTAATACTTCAAGACATAAGGATATCACTTTGTCTTTGAATGATCTGAGTTAGTAGTGTCATCAAGTTAACTTCTCACTGGCTCCTCTCTTATAAGATGAGAATTCATTTCCCAGGAAACTTAGTAAGTGATAGCAATAAATAAACCTAAATATGTGAAATCTTCAAGTGACATTTAATTGTTTGACAGAAGCTCAGCAAGCTCAAAATTGTCTAGAGATATGGTAATTTGAGGCTCATTTTTTCTATTATACAACAAACAAAGAATTAATGATAAAAATAGTAGATGATACCAAGAGCTCTTTTTATTTTACCTCAGTGCTTAAATTTGTCAAGTATTCTATTCATTTATGTTGACCTTTATAGTATGCAGGCAATCTACAGTAATAATATTTCATAACATTATACAAACAAACTGAAGAGACATTAAATTCCACAAATTATCCAGAAAATACATTTTAATATTGTACAAAAAATATCCAAGTGTGGACGGTGGACTCTCGGTGGGTGCACTATCTTGTGGGCTGGGCATGACATAGCAGCTCTTCTCACTGTCACCCTCTGCTGATGGTCACTCTGGCCCTGAGGTAATCTGCCTCTTCTCATGACTAAACCCTATGGCCAGGTCAAATTTTTGTTTCCGCCCCTCTGATAGAACAAAATGTAACACAAC
Organism: Trachemys scripta elegans; assembly: GCF_013100865.1. Classification (NCBI taxonomy): domain Eukaryota; kingdom Metazoa; phylum Chordata; order Testudines; family Emydidae; genus Trachemys; species Trachemys scripta. The sequence continues at coordinate 27,823,503 of NC_048308.1, forward strand.
AAAAGATCCTTCTGACAACTCTTAGGCTTTTCCTCAGTCTGTCCTTGAGGTTGAGTTTTCAGCTTTACGGTCAACTGTCCTTACACCAGGCTTGTATGCCCCTTCTTCAGGGCTGGTAGAGAAACCCAGGTGCACTCTCTGCTCTGAGTTCTAGCAGTTAGGTCTGCTCCTTCAGATGCACTGCAGTTTTCCTGGACCACTTCTTATCTCCAAGGGCATGGCTACACTTGCGAGTTACAGCGCATTAAAGCAGCCCCGGGCACCCTACCTCACAAAGCGTCCATACTGGCAAGGCACGTAGAGCGCACTGACTCCATGGCTAGAGTGCTCCTGGTAATCCACCTTGGCGAGTGGAATAACGTTTGATGCGCCCCCACTGGAGCGCCACAGCACCAGCGTGGATGTCCTGGCTTGTTAATGCTCTCTGTTCAGCCTCCAGAAGTGTCCCACAATGCCTGTTCTAGCCACTTTGGTCATAACTTTGAACTCTACTGCCCTGCACTTAGATGACCAACCATCAGACCTGCCCTTAAAATTCTCTTGGAATTTTGAAAATCCCCTTCCTGTTGCTCAGCCAGGCGTCCAGTGCTCTCAGCGAATCTTTCCAGGTGACTATCCCCAGTACAGAGCAATGGCGAGATGCTGGACCTCATCAGTGTTTGGGGGGAGGAAGCTGTCCAGTCCCAGCTGTGCTCCAGCCATAAAGCCGTAGGAATTATGGTACCTTCGGGCAGATATCAAGAGACATGATGGAAAGAGGCCATGACCAGGACGCACTGTAGTGCAGGATTAAAGTGAAGGAGCTGTGAAATGCCGCAAATGTGGCCACACCAGTGCACTTGCAGCTGTCAGTGTGGACAGACTGTAGCGCAAGGGTCGGCAACGTTCGGCAACGTTCGGCATGCAGCTCACCAGGGTAAGCACCCTGGCAGGCCGGGCCAGTTTATTTACCTGCTGACGCGGCAGGTTCGGCTGAACGTGGCCCCCACTGGCCGCGGTTTGCCGTCCTGGGCCAAGGGGGTGGCGAGAAGCCGCAGCCAGCACATCGCTCGCCCATGCCGCTTCTTGCCACCCCCATTGGCCCGGGACGGCGAACCGCGGCTAGTGGGGGCTGCGATTGGCCGAACCTGCCGCGTCAGCAGGTAAATAAACTGGCCCGGCCTGCCAGGGTGCTTACCCTGGTGAGCCGCGTGCTGAACGTTGCCGACCCCTGCTGTAGCGCTTTCCCTACTGTGCTCTCAGAAGGCTGGTTTAACTCAAAGCACTCTACATTCGCAAGTGTAGCCATGTCCCACGTCTCTTAGGCTGCTTTCCTACAAACCTGTGCTTAACAACTGTTTCTTCTCAACTGGTGCCATCAATCAGCCTTTCAATCCCTGGTTCTTCCCCAGGTGTAACCTATCAGGTTAATTAACCAAACAACCAGCTCTGCCTTGTGTGTTGTCGGAGAAAAAACTGAGTTCTCACTATTTTGTTTAGGTACAGCACGTCAGAAGCTTTATTAACTCTCACATGTGCAGAGGAGAGAGCAAAGCAGGTCTCTCTCTGGTAACTAATTACAGCAAGCATTTATACCTTTCATCACAGAAATAATGAGGGACAGCAGCATTTTGTTTATACATAGGCCATCTTGATATCTCATTTCCTCACTTGTTTTGACTCTTGCCAACATACAATTAGTTTCTATACCTTATCTACACAAGGTCTTCTACACCTTATCTATACTGAGGTCATAATGACTTCTTACACAGTTCTTTCTCACCCGCCTCACACAATCCTCACTTCTACAAATCTCGCGTTATCAGGGTTATCAGGGTCACAGCTAGCTTGACTCTTGCTAACAAAGACTGTCTCTTGCTAACGAAGCCTGACTCTTGCTAACAACCGTCATGCATTGCAGTTCCCTTCTGTCAGTTCTTTTCTCTGCTTCCACAGTGTAGTGAACACTCCATTGCACCAAGTTAACAGCAAGGAATAAGAACGTAAGAATGACCGTACTGGGTCAAACCAAAGGTCCATCCAGCCCAGTATCCTGTCTACCGACAGTGGCCAATGCCAGGTGAACTTAACAGAGGGAGTGAACCTAACAGGTAATGATCAAGTGATCTCTCTCCTGCTGTCCATCACCACCCTGTAACAAACAGAGGCTAGGGACACCATTCCTCAACCATCCTGGCTAATAGCCCTTAATGGACTTAACCTCCGTGAATTTATTCAGTTCTCTTTAAACACTGTTATAGTCCTAGCCTTCACAGCCTCCTCAGGCAAGGAGTTCCACAAGTTGACTGTACGCTGTGTGAAGAACTACTTTTTATTTGTTTTAAGCCTGCTGCCCATTAATTTCATTTGGTGGCCCCTAGTTCTTGTATTATGGGAACAAGTAAATAACTTCTCCTTATTCACTTTCTCCATATCACTCATGATTTTATATACCTACTATAGATACTAATAAGATAAGTTAACAAGATCTACCATTTCTAGTTTTATTTTCCACATATTTTAAGATAAGTTACCCATTTCTCAATGTCAAATATGTAGAATAAAGTATCCTTTTTAATCTTAGCAATTAGTGATGGAAAGAGTGCTTCACTGGCTTCAGAAAAGTTATTCCAGGTTTTAGACCTGTGTAAATGAGATCAGAATTTGGCCTTTGGCATTGGTACAGTTTTACAAAGTCATGCTTAAATCTCTTTTGAAAATGGAACAAACTCCTAAGTCACTTTCATACTTTTGAAAACCTTACCCTATGTCTACATCCTGAGACATTTAAGAAGTGCTTACATTCCAGATTTTTTGTGAATGTTAGTGTCCAGCATGTGCACAGTAAAAGATAGGGACAAGTCGTAATGTTTGTGGCATCTGGATTAGGATTTTCCCTGATTAATGTTTTTTTGTTTGTTTTGCAAGATCTTCCTTTATCAAACTGATTGAGCAAAATTACAGACCTGCTAGGTCTGGGTCTTCGGAAAGATTCATGGAATTTTTCAGTTGATTTTTTACATCCACAGGTTCACATGATTTAGACTGTGCTGCACCTTTATGTTTTACATGGTCATTAAGTTTTATCTCATTATAATTTCACCTCTTATTAAAATGGAATAACCACTGTAAAAATTGGAAAGTTGACTTAACAGTTCAGTAACTTAAAGAGGTTTATTAAGCACAGTAAGGAGTCCATGTTATTTAAATACTTTTCTATTAGTTACTCAGTGGCACCTGAGCATCTAGCGTACACTCAGAGGTTGTGATACAATGGGTGGAGTAGTTTCAGGCCTCAAAAATGCATTTAATTAAATGCATTTAATTGTTAATTTGGGGTCCTAGCAACTGAACCTCAAAAAGTTAATAATTTTCACCCCCGTACAAGAAGCATCAACTCAATTGCCCTTTTCCCTTTTTATCCTCCTCTTCAAAAGGCCCTATGTGGGTGTCACCAGACCTCACAAGTAAGGTTGGCTACATACCAGACTAAGTTCCTTTCTCATTAACAGCAGCATAAATTCAAAGTAACTCCATTGTAGTTACTCTTGATATAGATCAGTAGAAGGGAGAGCAGAGTTTGGCCCCAAATTCATAGGGAAGGCCTCTGACATGGGTATTAAAAGGACCAAAATTCATAATCTTTTTGCCATGAGTATGATGCATACAACTGTATGCTATCACTGAAAATACAGTAAGTGTCTGAAAATACAATATATTATGTAATTTCCTTACTGCCACAAGGATACAATAACTGTAAATTTGCCTTTGTCTAGTTTCTTCTCCCTCCCCCCCTTCATTTTAACAACAAAAGCTTTCCTGGGTGTGCAATAACGTTTGACACTTTTCCCTGTACTCAACTAGTTCAAAATGGGAATCCGGATGTGGTGTCTCCCAGGCTTTTACAACCTCCTCTTGCCTAACTGCTTCCTCCAGTTTCTTTCTTCTAGTCTCCCTGCTTCTTTTTTAAGTTGTGGAGCAGAAGAGCTCACATGCACCTCTACCTGGCTGGCTGGCTAGCAAGTGTAAAGCAGGAGCGTGGTGAGTAGGCATGGGGGGAAGATATTCAATTTTCCTGTCCAGCTGAGAAGAGTACCTCAAAAGTAGAAGTGCTTCTGAGGCATGGACGTAGCTGGTTTTTATTCTGGTTAGCACTTCATAGCTGGATTTTGTTTTGGCTCACACAACCAGAGACCACATTTTTCACTAAGTTCCAGTTACCTGACCAAATTTTGCACTGATGGAACAATGAGATTTCACAGATGTAGCAGAGCACACAATTTGAAGACAGTGGGCCTGCACAGGTGTAACTAAGGTAGAATATGGCATCTGGAGTCTCTATTTTTGATGATGGTACAGAAGTCCTGTAGAACCCATCTTGACTCCCAGATCGAGTTTGCAGAGCTCAAAGTTTGAATTTTTTTTTTCTTGTGAGCTGAACAAATAGGATATGAAAATTATTGAGAAACAAACATGCAAACTATTACAAAATCAGCTTTCAGAGTTAAACTGCATATAAAACATGTTCTTTCTACACTTCTGCTTTGAATAGACTAAATACAGCTGGATACCTCATTCACACCATCATCATTATTGTGGTAACAGATGGGTGGAGCTTTAAAAAGCTGATTCTTAAGGAGGGCCCTTGACGTACTTGTAAAAGCTTGACAGACATGACACTTTCATTTGTACAATTTAGTTTAGCCTTGTATCATTGAAACTCACTGTAGAACCACTGTATACCAGACCCCATTCTCCTCAGATTTGATGTCAAGAGGCAACACTCATGAATGTCAAGTTTTATTATTCCAGTGGGAAACATCATTAGTCCTTACAGCTGAAAAAGGAAAAGGATTTTCATTTTACTTTGACAGCTTCACTTCACGACAATCTGCGTGTATTGCTTGGTTATTTTCTTTACTTGTTTAGGATGAAATTCACTGCACCTGCAAGAAGTCTGATTACTTTGGCTTTATGAAGATAAAATCCTGAGGAGACAAGTTGGGGAAGGGAAATCTGTGCCTCCAATCTGTGACTGTATATGGACTATATTTCAGGGGTCTCCAAAAACTGTGGCATGTGCAACACTGATTGTAAATGGGCTTGATGTTCACAGCAAATTTTTAAGATGATGATATGCAAACCAATAAAGTTTCAGAATCACTGGGCTAGAATAATGGGCACTGCTTCTCCCCACCATTTGCATGCGGTGCTTAGGCCACCTAATCTACATAATCACCGATTCTGTGAAGGACCAACCTCCCCCCCCATTAACTTCAATAGGGCTCCACAGAGGTCTATCCATTCACTTGTGATTAATACTCCACTTCTACAATCTTTAAGATGAGATAACCATGAAATATGCAAGCCAGTAAACAAACACTCAGCAGTCATTACAATGAAAAACCTTAATTAATGTAGAAAGTGGTTATTATTACTCATTAAAATGTACATTTATAAGCAAGTGTAAACACAGCAGTCACCTAACAAGACAAAAACCCAATTAGTCTGAACTAGATAAAGCCACATTCTAAAGAGATGTAAATTTTTGGCACCTTCTGGACATGAGAGGCTTTTAAAACCAACTCAGGGACTGAAAATGGTTTGAAGTTTAAAAGGATCTCAGAAAAAGCACTAATAGAAGGAAACCAAAGGATTCTCTATTTATAAAAAAAGTCTCCCATTTTTAAAGCATTCAATAAAGACATACTTGAAAGAACAGATCTCCTTGCTGACAGCAACAACTACTAATTGTGTGCCAGTTATGATCACTTAACTCATGTTGAATAGTATCCTATTTTATAAATAGTCCCAAAGAAGCCAATGGGCAGATCCTCAGCTTTAGACCATGTGAGGATTTGCCCCAGTGGGGTTATTGATGGACTAAAGCACTGTTGCAGTGCTCCCAATAAACTAGAAACCTAAAACACCTCAAGAAACTTTGGAGTTCAGAGAAAATTAATATACATGCAATACAGCAAGTGGTAAATAGTCTGAAATTCCTGCCTACTGGCAAATACTACAAGACTAGAATAGTTTCCTTTCTGAAAAGTGATAAGTGAAATTCTCAACGTGGGATCCATATTTATCTAATTATTTATGTTACTTGCTCATTTCATAAATAAAAATATTGTTTTTCTAACTGCTATCACTGCAAACTCAGCAGCAGCTCTGAAAGAGAAGCTGTTGGGGGTTTTCTTCCCCCCATCCCCCTCCATTAATATATATTCTGCAGGCAAAATTATACTTCATTTACTCCTGTGCAAACCATTGTCTTCATGCTAAGTTCTCACTTGACACCACAAATGTAGTGTCAACAATGGAGTTGTATTGGTGTAACTGACTGATAAAGGACAAATTTTCAGAAGACTTCAGCACTCAACAGCCTCCATTTAGGCATGTAGATAAGTGGTCAAATTTTCAGATGTGTTTGGCACCCAGCAGCTCCCACTGATAACAAAAGGTTGGGTGCTTGGCACTTTTGAAAATCTGGCCCAGTTATGAATACTGAGCACTTCAGAAACCTGACCCTTAATAAACCATTCTGTCGGCTATAGATGAAAAAAATCCAGCTCACTCTTCTGGCTGTGTTGCTTTGTTGTGCTGAAAGGAAAAGTAGAAACACACAGGAACCAACCTTACTTTGGGGCTAAAAATAATCAGCTATGACTCCATAACCACACAGGGAGCATAGCTGTTATGTACAGAGACATTTTTACACGGTTGCTTTTCAATGTAAAGCCACACTTTAAATTACTGAGTAAAAGGGACTTTTACAGATAGGGTGACCAGGAAAATTAAATTATATATCTCCCATCAAACGAGTGTGTCCCATGTCTGATGGATATTTAACTCAAAGTTCCATAAACACAAAACCTGGGGGGCATGGCCCATACACTTTTCAGCAGTTTTCCATACTAAATCAGTACTCCAGCTGCGTGATTGCAACAACACTGAAAGTTGACCTGGCCGCCCCTCCAGACAGACAGTCGGATGGGTGGCTGAGCCAAATTTCAGCGAGTGGCATTGCAACTTGGCACACAGGGACCGGAATTCCCCTCACATCCAAAGAAATATTTTAATTGGTGCCACTACCCAGAGTATCTACCTTCTGATTCTGTTTTCCTTCTAATCATACTATGTTTCCTTCCATTATAGATATGGGATTATCTTTTCCTCTGTCTTTTTCAGGGTCCTTCCCTATTATAGTTTCTTGATCTGAAGACAACTGTTTTTGACTGAACTGTGATTTCACTGTTTGAAAATTGCATATACAGCAACATATTTTGTTAAGTCTTTTGTAGGAATGCATAGCTCCCAAATTGCCAGCCCATGGTTACGGCACACTGTTTCCATGGCTACAAGGCAGGAGTGGCCTTCACCCCAGCGTCTGTGTTTTGGGAAACTTCTTGGCTGGCCTGTTTGTCTCCCTCACAGCTGGCTTTCACGTGCACAAGATATGGGTTTGCTATCTCATGTTGTTGTACACTGTATGCTTTCCCTATGTGCAAGAATGTAACCAGTTAGAAGTGTTGTAAGCAGAGAGGTAGAAAGAATAAAAACCCCAGGAAAGTTTTCCTGGGAGGTTTTTCGGCTTGAGGCTTTTAAGGCTTTCTGGCTACCACAGACCTGGCGTTCTGTTTCCTTTCCTCTGTCGTCACCACAGTCTTTAAGTTTCACTTGAAGACCTGTCCAGTTCTCATGGACTTCAGTGGCCATTAGCTCAAACCCTTAAAGCAAGGCATCAACTTCACATGTAGCTTTTTATTATTATTATTAATTATTATTATTAAAGAAAAGTGAGCTAAAAGTAGTTTCAGATATTATAGCTACCCCTAAGGCTCCCTTACAAATTTTGTGGTTTTACAATCATTTTCTCTCTCATCCCTGTTATGCAAGATCCACCCAAACAGTTGAGAAAACTGACTAAAACAGAGGAAACAGTGAAACTCAGTATTTAATTGTTCTCAAATGGACAAAGTAAATACACTAACAAAAATATCCTCTCTAATCTGTCTCATTTATACTAACCGGAGGTGTTATTTGTAATGGTAGCGGTAAACAGTTTTCACACAAAAGTGTTATTTGTAAGTTATGTCACTTCAAATACGTGCCATGCACGTGTAGCGCTACTTAAGTGGACACTTGACAGGGAGTTTGCAAGCTCCACTAGCAAAGTCTCCAAGACCCACAAGCTCATACAGTGAAGCTTTTTGCTGAAGCAGGGGAATCACGGAGCAGGAATGGAGTGGCTAGAAAATGGGTCCCAACAACAGGAAGGCTGTAACTGGTACAGTAGGACAGTGCTCTGCAGATGGTTATGGCACCCCTCAATCAGCTCTGCCCTTGCCTTCTGGTCCCCTTTTCCATCCCCAGTCCTGCTAGAACTCCTGCTCCTCCAGCCATTGATTCAGTCCAGGACTCCTCTTCCACTTTGATCTGGCAGAGCTTAGGAACTCTGCCAGAGCAAAAAGAAAGAGGAATACTTGTGGCAGTTTCATATGCCCCAGATGTGCCCTACTCTAGCACCTCTGTTGTTCTGGAAAAGTCAGCGAACTCTAACTGGAAGAGCTATCCAGATTGCTTTTGAAATCTGTTTAAGTAAGCCTGAATGCAGGCCTCAGAGACCTGCTAGCCACTCATTGGAATCTATAACATTTGGATAGTTCATTCACAAGAAAGGAACTGCAAGCCACTTGGCTCTGGAGCCAGGAGTTTACCAGCTTTCCTTGCAAACGACTCAACCCAGAGTTCCAGTATTTAAGTTTTATTTTCATTTTATTAAATTATATTAATATATTTCTATAGTGCCATAGCTCTGAGTAGCCACTGTGCGCGTGGGGAGGGGAGTACAAGGGGATTCAGAGTGAGTTCTAGGGATGTACCACATGCATGGCTAGGGCCAAGAGGGGGTAGAAGAGGAATGAGGTGCAATGCATGGTTTCCATGAGTGTTGAGGGAGAGTGCATGGGCTAGTATTTTCCCTAGCCTTGTTCTTGGGAATGCTGAACCATTTTGACTGAAATTTTCCAGAAAGATTTTGCCTGAAATAGACATCCAACAACAACCAAACAACCAAAACTGACCCAAATGGTTACAGTTTGGCAGAGTTATAAGCAAGTATCAACAGGTTCTTTTAATAGGAAGTGTTAGGCAACCTTAGTAGGCTGGGCTTCCAGCCCCACCTATAACACAAATACAGGACTACATGGACCATTAGTCTGACCCAGTTTGGAAAATCTTATATTCCTATGGCTAGAATGAAAGCACTTGTTTTGCTATTTGTATACCTCTGACAAAGGAGCACACGGGCACGACCTCATCACCAGTGCACAAGAGATGAACCTCAGCTTCACTTCTCCCATCGTTCCCCTGGAGCTCAAAAGGATGAGCTGTAGGAATGGCTTCTGGCAGGGCAGAATGGGGAGAGTGCCCATGGTAAAGCATGGCTCCAAATCCAGGGGTGAGTGAACCTGGGGCCAAGAAATTTTTGTAATTTTTTTGCTTATGGTTACATGGTTTGATTTATGCCGAAACAGGATTTTTCAGCAGGGACAACCTTTCTGATTTAGCTTCTGTTGAGTCATCTCACCAGCTTACCATATGGAAACATTTTAAAGTTTTCTTCATAATAAACAAAATGTAAAGCTTTCTTCTGTATTTTTCCCTTCCCTTCCAAGTCTTTGGCTTCAACAACCACTACTGTGTCTCAGATTCCCTGATGGCCTGCTCCTCCCCATAACATTGGAGGTGGGGGGGGAGAAACAAGAGAGATCAATTTCTAAGCAGCACTCATATCCATTTCAAGCAAAATGACATTGTTGGGAGATGTGTGATAGGGAGGATGGGTCCTAACTCTAGTCCCTTGCATGTACCTGTAGCTCATTATTATATGTGCCTTTGTTGGGGACATGTCTCTCTGTCCTGTCTGCAGTATAAAAACCATCTGCCATTACTGACTATTCCTACACTTCTTCACTGTGTGAGGTATTGGTTTCATGCCTTAATAGCACAGATAATATTTCTGATGATCCGTAAGTTTATTGGTATTCCATGTTCCAAATACATTATTTCACTGTAAGCTAATGTTGAGACTCAGTTATGTCACCCGATTTAAAATTCAGGTCACTTCCCTATAGTTAGGAGACATCTAACAGGAGAATGGTCTAAATTTAGGACTGAAGGCCTCAGTCAAATAAATTGAAGTACACTTGCCTACACAAAGGAGAGCTTAAAACAAGGCTATGGCTTAAAGAAATGTCATGTGTCAAATTTTAATTACATAAATAACATGTAGCCTAGGCTTGTAAGACTGTCACTGGCACAACAGAACACATTCTTGTAATACAGAAGCCTAGTGAGCATAATCATAACCATGCTGGCAACAGGCCCAATGACTATACAGCCTCTTACTTTCCAACAGCTAAAGGAACTCTCCTTTAACACAAGTGACAGTGGCCTTATTTTTGGTGATGAAGCTCTGGGGTTCAACTTCCACAGCTGACTGTAGCATCTATGAGAGTATGTGACAAAGTTTATGATGTTCTCTGAAGAAAGTAAGAGAAATAAGCGAGGGACCTGAGAAGACCAGTGGCCTACAATCCCCCTCCTGTCACAAAAAATGCAGGGACTATTCAGGGGGCAGGGAGAAAAAAAAAGGAGACAGACTATATTCCATCAGCATTTCCCAGATTAGATCAGCAATAGCCACCTGTCCCTTCTCTTCCCTCTGCCCCTCTCCTGTCACAATCATCTGGAGATTAGTGTGAGAAAATGAAGCAAGCCATGCCCTTGCCTCTGATCTGAAGGAATGGCCATTGTAGGGATAGGACAGACAGACTGATTGATCACCTTCATCAGGTCAGGAAAGACTAATGATGCTCCTACCACACAATGGTCTGACAAATTAAATACTTGTTTCGCACAGAATGCCCCCCCTAATATTCCCCTCTGAATGGAGGGACTCTGTGTCAATCTATATTGGGAGGATCTATTCAAATAAATGGGAATAATTGCAAAGTAAGGTATTACTAAGTGAGAGAGTAAAGGAGGCAGAATTGAGCCATGTGTGATTTCCCTCATCTCAGAGTATTAAAATTGAAAGCATTTGGAATTTACATAGCAGCCTTGGGAGAATATTATTAGGCATATTAATTCTACCACACCGTGAAGCTACTGTGTATCATTTCTTCTAATACTCAAGAGAAAGCAGCAGCATTGCTCACTGAAGACGCCAGTTGTTTTAAGGGTAAATGAGTAGATCAAAGTAATCGCTTGCTTTCTAAAGTGCCATGACCACCACTGATACTATATAAAGAAAAATGAGTAAACAGTAAAAAGACCTGCTATCCAAATTTGAAGTCATTTCCATATCACCATGTGAATATTTTAATTTAAAATGTATTATAATATAAATGAAAATATATAGTTGTAGATATATCAGGGTGGTTTTTTGTTTGGGGTTTTTGTTTAAGGGGAAAAAAAAATCAAACCTTAGTATAGATGCAGTTTTGCAGATTATTTTAAAGACCCCAGAGATGCAGAAGTACGGTTTATCCAGAGTGTGTTGCTAGGAAACCTTAACATTGGCTAAGTTAATGAGCAGAACATTATTTTACAGTTGAAATAATGTAACAGGCAGATCTAGACCACATGAATAATCAAACAGGTTAGATAAATAATCCACAGCTTTTCAAGTTTAGTATTAAAATATCATATTAAATACAGGTATTGTATTAGAACATTTAATGATTAAGATTATACATTTTAGGCTATTAATACATCAATAGCAGCAGTAAAGTTAAAGAATACACTGTCTCCTATGTATGTCACTTATTTCTCCCATAGAATTACATTTTTGATTGTGACAACTGCTTTGTCCTTTATATCCCCACAGTTTGTTTTCTTTTGCGCTGATTAATGGGCCAGATCCTCAGCTGGTGCAAATTGGCAAAATCTGGCCCTTAAATGTGGGGGCAAATATATAAAGCATCAATAATTGTGTGTTTCCACTGAGGTAAATTAAGAGGCAAATATTACACAAGGCCAGAACTTCAGCTGGTATAAACTGGCTTCATTGAAGCCAAAGTTCCACTGTGTAATATCTTACTCTCAGCTAGTCCCACTGGGATCAGCTGTGTCTGGGAGACCTATTAGCAGGTGGTGGAGGTAAAAAGAAAGATACAGACATGGGATAAATGGGTTTAGAAAAGTTATGTCCCGTCCTCAGACAGGAGTGTTTGAATGCTAAAGGCATTTTGCTAATGATCAATCCTTCTAAATAAAAAAAAGGACGTAGTTCCATGTGTCCAATAACATTCACAGAACAATGTTACATTACAAGGTTTGCTTAGAAATATTTAGACAAGCAGCATGATCTAGTGGGTTCTGCATGAGGCTAGGAGCCAAATGCTAATCATGGATCTACCATAGCCTATAGCAAGTCGGTGATCCTAGGGCAATTCACTTAAAAGATTCCTATGCATGTCTGCTTCCCCATCGGTAAATTCTAATAGTGATTATGATCTTCCTATGCCACAAAGGTGTTCTGAGGACGTGTGTGTATTATCTGTATAGATATTCAAAAATACAGACTACATACATACTATTCATTAGGCAAGCAAAATCTATTATAGTATTCTACAGTAATAGTATTTTAGAATATTTTAATTACTGCAGTTGAATGCTGTAGCACATTTTCAAATACACATGCACTTTATACAAATGTTTACTGAATACTTGAAGTTACGTCTTTGGAGTTACATCTTCGAAACTCCATCTTTTAATATTAGATGTTCATCCTAAGAGCTGTGGATTTGAGGGGGAGGGGACTGGCACAGGTAATAATGGAGAAACTCAGATTTTCTTCATTTAAGAGCAGTAACTGGGTGCTGAATCAAATATAACTAGCATGTGTGTTCTGAACATTCCAAACATGATTACCATAGTTGTGAAATAAGTATGCCAAGAATTTGAATTTCTCATGAATCACCCTTTTTCAAGTCAACAACTAAATAAACTTCCTGACAGACTGATCTTGCCCGAATGTGTTTCGTAACAGATATATAAACATATTTCTCAATTTATTGCTGTAATGATGAAATATTTGCTGGTCTGTGTCAATAATCTTCATTAGAACCTTTTTCTGACTACAAGGAACACTGACAGTTCAGAAATAATCCACATATGCAAGACATCTGCTTTGATAATGAATGATATAAAGAAATTCTGCTTGTTAATAGTTCAAACTTATTATGGTCAGTGTTTATTTAAACAGGTTAACTTACAGTAAATATCCCCAAGTGCCCAAGATAAAGGTTTATGATTTTCCATGAAGACCTGGGGTTTTGAATCTCTAAACTGCTAAGTGCTAGCTAATTCAGATTCCCAGGAATATTTTCTTAAATGAAGCTGCACTGCCTAGAAATTAAGCTTATTAACATCATCCCTCCCCTTCTCTCCAAATTATGTTGCACAGACTGAATTATTACATCAGCAAATGCAATGTGACCAAGGCAATACTCTCTGTCAAGTGGGAAAACACAGTGTAAACCAAAATGATCAAAGACCCTGGAATATCTGGAGCATCTCATACAAAGATACTTCACTTCAACTTTTCTAAAAGATTCTCTGCAGCTAATGAATCCGTGTGAGAGGATTGTATCAGAATTATTACAGCAGGAAGGATATGACAACATTCAGGTTTTGCATGCAAATATAGTCTTATCTGCATTGCAGATTGCTATTTAATGCGTCAGATGGAGATTAAAAATATGCTTAGATAAAAGCTGCAGCTCCTGGAGCTTAAATATAATATTTTCAGTTTTATAATAAATTGGTCATTTTATTTTCAATTAGTAGCTGAAATTCCAGCAAATATTCAAAACAGACCAGGTGATTTTAATTAGGTTTTTCATTTTTAAAATACAAAGAATATTGTGTTTGCCATGCACTTTCTAAACATTAGATATTTTTTAAGTTACATACAAAAATTAGAAAAGGATTAAAGATTTAAAGCTCCACATTTCATTTCCATTTCCCAAATCTACAGTGCTTAATAATAAGCTTTAATTTCATAAGTTAAATAATAAAAATTTGAGTAGGTTAAAATTACAGAAGTATTGATTCCTGCTACACACTATGTGAATAAACTTGGCAAGAGGAACCCTCCCTCCCAGGCCAAAAAGTAACAGCAAAAACTGCTTTGCAGTTACTACTGCAATGTCAGGGCTGCAGCAGCCCGTTTGATGTACACCAAACCCCAACAAATGGAAACGACTGGTAGATTGCGTAGTCATAGATCCACCCATCTTTCCTGTGGCCCACCCCCATTTCTGCTGGGATATACTAGAACTGTGTTCAGCAGCATATAGGACAAACAGATTCTCTGTCTGCACACATGCTTTTTGCATCCTGCCCCTTTCTGTGGTGTGGAACCTCATGCTTTTTGGAGTGTGTAGGGCTTTCTGCAACCCAAACTTGGGTCAGAGGATTTGAGCCAAAGTGAACAAAAAGTAGCGCTATGTTGTGTGTATGCATTCTATGTATTAACTGTTCCTTTGTACAATTCATAGATTTACACTGTTTATATCCTATCAGATTTACAAGTCTTTCAGCTGTCATGCTTTATCATGAGCCAAATGTAAATAAAAATAACTGAGCTGCCATATATCAAAGAGCCAAAATGGATGAAAAAATAAGAAAATTTAAACCAGATTTCAGGACAAACTTCCTAATGATGGAATTGTGGAATAACCTTCCAAGATTACCAGAATAGTTATCTTCCCCGTCATTTGAGACATTTAAAGCTCATGGCTAACAACAGTGCCATTTTGGACAGGTCTCTCAGGTGTTCAAAGTCCTAGCCTTTCACTAGGAGGCATGGGTGCTTGGGGACAAATTCACAAAGGTACTTAAATGCCTAACTGCCTCATTAGTCCATCATCATTAGTCTTAAGTCCATCATCTAGGCCAGTGGTTCTCAAACTTCCCCCCCTGCAGACCACTTGAAAATTGCTGAGGGTCTTGGCGGACCACTTAATGATCTTTCCAAATGTTGTTTGTACCATTAGCTAACTATTGTAAAGCGCTTTGGATAAAATATATAAATAAATAAATAAATAACATTTTTTGTTCTACAAATAAAAGCACACAACTCATATTTTAATATCAGTAGTCTTACATTTCTAATGCAATGGATGTGCCCTCTCTCTCCCGCCACAGCAACCACAGAGCTGAGGCTGGGAAAGAGGGCCATCTCTCCCCAGCAGCTGCAGCCCTGGAGTTGAGAAAAAAATCACCTCATTCTCTGGCCGCCACAGCACTGCACATCCCAAATTCCCTTCACCATACTGCCCCCTCCCACCTGCCCCCTATTCCCCCCAAAGCCACCACCTCATCTTACAGGTGCATCTTCTCCAGAGTCCAGGCACCTAATTAGTGGAGCCACATCTGCACAGTTCCATTAATTAGGTGGGTGGCTTTTCATTCTCTCGTGTGCAGCTGCCCAGGCGTGCACCTTAGAGGGAACTATCTGCGGACCACCTGAATGGAGCTCGCAGACCACAGTTTGAGAACTTCTGATCTAGGCACCAGTGACATGCTCAAAACCACAAGCTGCTGCCTCCCTCCCCCCCCCCCATTGGGTCAGCATTTGCAAAGGCAACTAAGCCCTAATGCTACCCCACAGCTGATCAGCTGCTTGGAGCGCTAGCACAAGCTGAAACCTTCACTGTTCCAAAGCAGGAATCTCAAACTAGGTGTTTCCCCGCTCCCATTCGGTCTGTTGCCAGTAGGGCTTGATCCTGTAGACGTCCTCAGAGCATGCCTTCAAGATCAGGCCCCACTGATTAGCATGTCTAAAACCTGATACCTGTCAGTACACAGAAGAGGAGGGGTGATGCATGTCACAAAAGTGGAGGAGCAATACAGCACCGTACAAGAGACAAGTAAGGGAAGGGTGAACATAAACATAACAGCCATACTGGGTCAGACAAATGGTCCATTTAGCCTCCTATCCCATCTTCCGACTGGTCAGTGCCAGATGCTTCAGAGGGAATGAACAGAACAAGGGATTTAATCAAGTGATCCATCCCCTGTTGTCTAGCCCCTGCTTCTGGCAGTTAGAGACTCAGAACACGAAGGCCCTGGGATTGCATCCCTGATCATCTTGGCTAACAAGCAAGCAAATATCCTCCATGAACTTCTCATTCTTGCTTGATCCCAGTTATAGTTTTGGTCTTCACAACATCCCCTGACAATAAGTTCCACAGGTTGACTGTACACTGTCTGAAGTAGTAATTTGTTTTGTTTGTTTTAAACCTGCTGCCTATTAATTTCAATGGGTGACCCCTGGTTCTTGTGTTACGTGATAAAGGGAGAAAATAACACTTCCTTATTCACTTTCTCCACACCATTCATGATTGTATAGACCTCTAGAATATCCCTCCTTAGTCATCTCTTTTCCAAGTTGAACAGGGCCAGTCTTTTTAATCTCTCCTCATATGGAAGATGTTCCATACCCCAATCATTTTTGTTGCCCTTCTTTGTATCTTGTCCAATTCTAATATATCTTGTTTGAGATGGGGCAACCAGAACTGCATGCAGTATTCCAGGTGTGGGGGTACAATGAATTTATATGGTGGCATGATGATATTTTCTGTCTTACCTATCCCTTTCCTAATGGTTTCTAACATGGTTAGCTTTTTTTGGACTGCTACTGCACATTGAGCCGATGTTTTCAGAAAACTACCCACAATGATTCCAAGATTTTTCTTTAGTGGTTACAGCTAATTTTGATCCCATCATTTTGTATGTATAATTGGGATTATGTTTTCCCATGTGCATTACTTTGCACTTAACACTGAATTTTGCCAGTTTGATGCCCAGTCACCCAGTTTTGTAAGATTCCTTTGTAATTCTTCAGAAATCTTTGTATCATATGCAAATTTTGCCATCTCATTGTTTACCCCTTTTTCCAGATCATTGATGAATATTTGTACAGTACAGATCCCTAGGGGACACTGCCATCTCTCTCCATTCAGAAAACAGATAATTTATTCCTACTCTTTGTTTCCTGTCTTTTTATCCAGTTACTGATTCATGAGAGGACCCCCTGGCAAATGTGTGTAAATAAAGGTCTTTAACAGTCAGGGGAAAAAACAAAACAGTGGATCTTGATATGGTAGAAATGACTGCGCGCACACCCAAGACTTGATTAACAAGGACACTGGTGAACCCAAACCAGTGGAAACAGATAACTGAAAGTGTGCACTAAAGATATCTGTCCAAGTGTCCCTTGTCATGCCAGGACATAGGCACCCTGATCTAGCAGTTAGCAACATGGTTTAGGAGAGTCCTGGTAACCTGAACATGGATCATGTTGCACTAATCTGGCAGAAGCCAGTTGCACTAATCTGGACTGAGTCACTCAAGGTCAGGATACCTAGAATCAGGCAGATCAGAGTCTATAGCAGCAGATAAGGGGTCCAAGCAGCAGCCAGATAGAGCCCAGTTGTGCAGACAGCTCTCTCATACTCTTTGGGTTTAAATACAAAGCCCAGCCCAAGCAGAGATCCCAGTGTTCCTCCAAATCAGGGATTAAGGTAGGCCTTGCCTGATGTAGTTTCATGGTCTCTCTGAGTGGGCAGTTGGTAGTGAGCTGCTAAGTGAGAGCAGGGAGACATCAGTCAATTGGGAACCATGTTGACCATGGTTCAAAGCATGGGGGGTTATGACGACCTGCTGCTGTGTAAGATGACTCTGGGGGAGATACTATCTGACTCAAAGAGAGTAGGTAAAAGCCTGCTGCACTTACCCTGAGGAGTCTCAATTGCTCAATCAAACCTCTGTAAAACCCCAAGCAGGAACTCCTATTCCTATTTAATTTTTAGTACATGATTTTTATTACACGTGGAAAAAAATCTAAGTAAAAAAGATTTTCTTGATTTGCTGACAAGGCATACAAGGAAACATTTCAACATCTGTCTCAAGGTTAGAGAGTTCTGTGTGGTGCAGAGAGTAATTTGGTTGCTTAGCAACTTCAGTTGCTTAAATTAGCTAGATCTGTCCAAATAGGTTGGGAAAGAACAGGAGGGAGGGTAAGCTCCAGAGGTGTCCCTCTACAGCAAAGATACATGCAGCATCCTACAGATCACTGCAGAACCTCTATGCCCATTTTTGCAGCTGGCTGGTAACTGCATCTTCAAACTACAGATCCTGCGGCAACAAAGCATTGGTTGGGAGGCGTTTCCCCTTCCTAAGCCCACTCCTGCTATCACTAGAGAGAAGAGGGAGTGCTCCATCTTCGATGAGTCTCTCATGAAGCGGTTTCTACTGCCACACAGAAGGAAGAAATTGAGCTCACCACTGGCCACTAGATAGTGGGAGGAGCAAGAATGACACCTCAGAGCCACTTGTACTACCAGAGACCGGGGGCCGAGTGATGTGCTGGCCGCCCTTCCTGCAGCCCCCATTGGCCTGGAGCGGCAAACCGCAGCCAGTACGAGTGGCGAGCTGCCAAACCTGCGGACGTGGCAGGTAAAATAACCGGCCTGGACTGCCGGGAGCTTTCCCTGAACAAGCGGTGGCCTGACTTTGAGACGCACTGGTCTAGCCCTAATTCTATTTCAGTGACTGCAGGACTGCTGAGTGCTATAGGCTCAGTGTCCACACTAAAGAGTGCTTCAAATAGCAATGCATATTTGGAATGTGGGGAAGGGGCCTGGAATTTATCTTTCACAAGTAAATAAAAACCTGGTTTAATACTCCAATGGCACACAAATTCCAGCATGGTTTTTGGAAGGTAAGTCACACGTAAAATATTCAATATTTTTTCCACTCATAAAATACACTAAAATGTTGATTTTTATCTCTCTTCCTGCTTCAGTTGGTTATTCCCTTCCTTTGTTAAGAGGTGGCAGAGTAACCAAGAGAAGGCCTCTGTGGTTTGGGGATAGTATTAAGCCCCCAGGCAAATGTCTAAAATTGTATTTACAGACAAGTCAAATTCAGCCATTTGACCTACAGTGCAGGCGCTTTTGAAAGTTCCACCTGTAGTGACATTGCCTTTACTATCAAGTGACCTAGGTTCTGTGTTTCAAAATCACCACTGAAACTTCCAGGGTGCCTCAAGACAAATTGGCTCATTATTTGTGCCAGATTAAAAATAAATAAATAAATAAATGAAATATGAGCTAGCTCCCACCTTCTCCCCCCACTAGGTTAACCTTCTTAATATCTGCATTTTAGACTTTAGACACTTTGACACAGAGGCGGTCTTTATGTTATGGTTGGTATATTACCAAGCATATTGTCAACGTTTCAAAAATAAATACTAAGACTATTTTGCTCTGAGTTGAAGAACCAGCATGCCATAGTATAAAGCACTAACTATGCTGAAAATGCTATCATCGTGAGTGATCCCTCAAAAGTCAAGCATGATCTCTCACAGGTTTTATTTTTTCCATGGATCCTTTGGTGACTGAGGAGTCCGATTCTTGAGTCACAGGACCATTGGCAGACATTGCAGGTGGTGTTGGAAGACAGGCTTGGGCCACGATTGCTGCCCACATATCATGTCTGTCAGCGAATGTTTGGATTTCTTTTGCTTTGTCCTCCCACCATTTGTTTTTGATATTTGGATCTTCCTTTGAACTTCAGCTTTGAGCTGATGGAAAGAGCTCTGCTTCTGACTGGATAGTGGTTGGTTTTGCCAGTCACAGAAAGCTTTTCTCTTCTGGTTCAAAAGGGCTGTAATCTCAATGTTGTTGTTGTCGTCGTCGTCAAACCAGTCCTGATGGTGGCAGATAGCAAGGCCAATAGATTCCTTACAAACCTCATGGACAGTCTGTTTTAGGGCTTCCCAGTCTTCTTTAAACACTTGTGTTGTCATCTCCAGGTGTGCGTAGGGCCAGTTTTTCACTGAGGAGCATTTGGAAGTTCTCTTGGTGCACTGAGGATTGAAGTCTTTGGATATTGTATTGCCAACTGTGTGATTTGGATTGTTTTCTATGTTTTGGGTGCAATCCTGATGGACATGACCAAACTCATCAGGTGGTGGCCAGTCCAGCAATTGTCACCTCCTCTTATGACATAAGAGATGTCCAAGTCACCCAGGTCCTGCGTTCTATAATGACATAGTCTAGGAGATGCCACTGTTTTGAGTGGGGGTGTTGCTAAGTTGTTTCGTATGTGTCGTTTTCTCTGAAGATTGTGTTTGTGACCACAAGGTTGTGCTCTGCACATTTGCCGAGTAAAAGGAAGCCATTCGAATTGGTCTTGCCCACTCCTTCCGTCCCAATGGTGCTACTCCATATGTTAGAATCTCTGCCAACTCTTGTGTTAAAGGCCCCTAACAGGATTATCTTATCTGTTTCTGGAATGGATGACAAAATTTTATCAAGGTCAGTATAGAAAAAGATTCTTTCTGTTCTTCAGCTTCAAGAGTTGGTACATATGCACTGATGATAGTGGCAAATGACTTATTGACCAATTGGATGCAAAGGGTCAGAAGGTGCTCGTAGATGCTGACAGGGAGCTCAGTCAGGCGGTTGACTAGAAGGTTTTTGATTGCAAATCCAACACTGTTTATACTTGCTGGTTTTCCTTTCCAGAAGAAAGTGCCACCCTCTTCCCTCAAGTGGCCTTCATCTGCACGTCTTGTTTTGCTGAGAGCAGCGATGTTGATGTTGATGTTGTACCTCAAGAGTTCTTGAGCATCAATTGCTATTCTGCGTTTAGGTCTTTCACTTTTCATGCCCTAGCATTTGCAGCATAGTTAGTACTTTATACTGTATATGGACCTGCAATACTGTATCAGCTACACTGAGGAATTTATATTGCCTGCTGGTATCAGAAAATAGGGATTTTGTAGGGAGAGCAAAGCAACAGACTTCCATCCCCTCATTCATCTCTGTCAAGGCTGATTCCCCACTCTGGCACTTCAAGTGCAGAAGGTGGGGGCCCGCAAGGATTCTAAGAATTAGAACTGGCCACTCCAGGCTTGTATTAAACTCCCAAGGTTATGGCTGCTCTCTGACCTTGGATTGGTAAATGCTGCCACCACCCAAGTGCAGAACCCCTTTGAGAGCCCAGGAAGGCACACTTGGGAATTCCTTCCTGTGGGGTACCCTCAAGCCCTTTCACCCTCCCTCACTCCCCGAGGAAGAGCTGAGAAAGAAAAAACAAAGGAAATCAGCTGTTGCCACCAGCTAATTTAAACATGTGCACAAACCTCTTAGACACAAAAAATCCAATTCTGTTCTTAAAAAAGGTAAATTTTATTAATTAAAAGAAAGAAAAATACATCTGTGAGCTCAGGTTATTGCTAGATTTAGAGGGGAAAAAAACTACAAGGATTAAGCATCAAGAATAGCTTTCTTAGGGTCACAGCTTAAAGGTGAAAAGCAAAACAAAAGCACCTTGGGTTAGCACAGAGAAATCCACAAACCATGAAGAAATAAAAGGAATAAACCTAAATCACGTCTTCCTAGACATTTCCTGATCTACTTACATATCTGGGTTTTAAATAAGTAGTTTCTAGGTCTGACACAGATGATTTTTCATACCTGGCCCAAGCTTCTTACAGCATATCTCTGCCCTATCCCCTCTCTCTGGGTGAACAGCCACAGACAGACAAAAGGGGAATAGTTTTTCAACTTTAAGAAGTTCTAGCCTTCCCATTGGCTCTTTTGGCCAGGTGCCCACTCACTTCCTTTTATCTATGCATAGCAGAGAGACTTTTTAACTCTTTACAGATAGAGCAATTAGAGAGCAGCTACTAAGAGGGATTATATAGCTACTGGCTGGCTGGGTGTCCATAAAAGGGAGTTCCCCCCTCCCCTTCATTTATCACAATCTCATACTGAAATTCTGCAAGCTGTTCACAAGCGACCATGTAAAGATACTTTTGTAGAACCAGTCAGGAACCAGAACTTCAGACTTTAAAAACAAAATGTAATCCCAGTTTGGATCAAAAAGCTAAAAAATTGAGATTTTCCATGAAAAGAGTGTTTTGATTCAGGACCATCAAAATGTTTCATTTTATTTAATTTAGACTCAGTTATATAACTATACAAATGTTACCAGTTAGAATACAGATCAGTTATATTTTATAATATAATTAAAAAATAAGGCCTAATTTCAAAATGAAATTTTTTCATCTCGATTATATGACATAGTATTAAATAATATTGTTAAAGGTGAATCAGTAAAGTCAAAACAGAACATTTTGACTTTATTTGGTTCCAATTTAAAACAAAAAGTCATTGACGTTTCAGAATTTCCTGTGGAACATGAATTCCAAGTACTGACCAGCTCTAGGTCTAATAGGGTTACCATACGTCCGGGTTTCCCCGGACATGTCCGGCTTTTGGGTCTTTAAATAGCCGTCCGGGGGGAATTTGTCAAAAGCTAAAAATGTCCGGGATTCCCCCCGGACGGCTATTTAAAGACCCAAAAGCCGCTGATAGGGCAGCCGCGCCGGCTGAAAGTGGTACTGGGAGCAGCATGGAGCAGCCGCAAGCGGTGGGTGCAGGCGGCCCGGCTCCCCCTGCCTGGGGCTCCCCTCGCCCTCCGGGGAGCGCGGGCTCCTCCTCTGCAGCTCTGCCCGCCGCGGGGCTGGGGCTCTCCCAGGGCTCTGCCCTGCACACGCCCAGCACCCCCGGGACTGCTCCTGCCTCCCTGGGCTGGCCCCAGATCCCCTCCCCCGGGGGGCTGGGGTCCTGCTGCGGCTTGTGCCCCTCTGCCTCCTCCGCGGGGCAGGCAGCCCCAGGGGGTTGGGCCATGCCACCCCTTCCCCAGCTTCCCCCTCCAGCAGCCCCCACACAGTCCTGCCGGGCCTGTTCAGCCCTCGGCCCCACCGGGTCCTGCCCTGCCTCAAGCAACCCGCCCCTACCATGTGGCGGCTCGGCCCGGGG
The DNA here is from genome assembly GCF_013100865.1 of Trachemys scripta elegans. Lineage (NCBI taxonomy): Eukaryota > Metazoa > Chordata > Testudines > Emydidae > Trachemys > Trachemys scripta. The sequence continues at coordinate 27,846,398 of NC_048308.1, forward strand.
GGGACTGGGGGAGCCGCAGAAAAGCCCCTTCCCGGAGCTGGTGCAGGACACGAGCCTGGCTCTCAGCCCAGGCTCCGGCATTAGGCTGCAGCAGGGAGCGGAGCCACCCCCCGCCGGCTCGGCTCGGCTCGGCTCAGCCCAGCCCTGCTCTTAAAGGGACAGGGACCCCACCGTGGCTCAGCCCGGCCTGGGGCACATGGGGGGGGGGAATCTGTAACAGGGGAGGGGGAGTCTGTCTGCAGACAGGAGATTGATGCAAACATGCTAGTGCCACTGAGGGATGCCATGGGCTAGGTCAGGTGCTGGGCTTCACATACCAGCCACTTCAAATCCTTTGGGAGCTGAGAGCCAGCACTAGGGAGGGGGTCCTGGGCTGGCAGAGCAGGGGCCGTGTAGCGCAGGCCAGAGGCGATCGGGCTGGTGGAGCACAGGGTGCTGCAGAGCAGGTGTGTGGTGCATTGGGGGGGCTGGCAGAGCAGGGGGTGCTGCATGGCAGGGCTGGGGATCAGGCTGGTGTGGCAGGGTGCTGCAGGCCAGCCACGAGGGGCATGGCATTGCTGTGGGCGAAGCTTGCCTAGCCTCTCAGTTCAACTCCCAATCCACCCCAACGTTTGTGTGGTTGAAGAAGGGGCAGGAGGGTGCAATCGGGTCATGACTGCCCTCTTCTGGCAGGTGCTGTAGGGGCAGCTAACTCAGCCTCACGTGGAGCGAGCACGCTGTGGCTCTTTAGAGCAGTGATTCTCAGCCCGCCAGCGGCTTGCAGCCCAATAAGCACCCGGCTGCAGCCCATGTGCCATCCTCAGGGCCATACAGGGAGCACGTATCTTGTGTGGCTGCAGCCCATAGAACCCCCAGAAAGCCGCATGTGCTGCCCACAATGGGAAATCAATTGAGAACCAGTGCTTTGGAGCAATGCTTTGGGCAGGCGGCTCCTCGAGAGCGGAGCGAGAGAAGGGAAGATCTGCTCACCAGGGCTTTGGGGACCCTCCCTCACTTATCACAGGGGTGGTGGGCACACCCCCTCCCCAGCCCAGCCAGGGCTTTGCTGGGGTGTAGCTCACAGTCAGCCCCTTGGTGCAGAATCCCCGAGTGACCCGGAGCTTGTGCAGCTCCATGGACGCTGGTGGGGAGCTCTGGTTACAGGCTTCTGCCATGCATAGGATTACCATATGTCCGGTTTTTCCCGGACATGTCCGGCTTTTCGGCAATCAACCCCCCGTCCGGGGGGAATTGCCAAAAAGCCGAACATGTCCGGGAAAATGCCGGCTAGGCGCTTCCCCTCCTGGGCTCCAGCTGCGCTGGGGAAGCGCCGGCTGGGGGCGCAGGGTCTGGGGGCTGCCCGGCAAATCCTGAAGCCGGTAGCGCTGGGGCAGCCCTTTCCCCCTGGCTGGGAGTGGGAGGGAGGAGGGGGCGGAGTTAGGGAAGGGGCGGAGTTGGGGCGGGGCTAGGGGTGGGGAAATGGGCGGGGCCAGGGCCCGTGGAGGGTCCTCTTTTTTTATTTATGAGATATGGTAACCCTAGGTCTAAGCCTTCTATTTCCAATAGTCCATTAATCCTACTGTTCAGGAGAGTGAGGTGAGATTGTTCTTCTCCATGTTACAGTGGGGGGAGGAAACCTGTTCTTCCTCTTTGCCACTCTGTCTGGAGAATGGAAACCGCAGGATGCTGCTCTTCAGACAAGGCCAAGAATAAGGGAGCTACTGAGTGACTGCTTCCCAAAGGCCATGAGAAAGATCTTCCAACCTCTTCCCTAGCCTAAGGCCTTGCAAAGCCCAAAGGAGATCTGAACAAGCTCTTCATTCCTGTTCATGCATATTCAGGGATTTCAGAGAGAGAGGGGATGTGTGGAGCAGCAGGTGGAGGAACATCTAGTTTCTGCATGGAAGCAATGAGGAGGGATAGGGCGCGGTGTCCCAAATTACAATTTAAGCATTAATGTAAAAACATTCTTCCCTAATCAGAATAGAAATACACTGTGCATTGAAAAACACATTGCAACTGAATTTTGTTGCTAAAAGAAGTGTGGGATTAGTAATAATTACAATCTTTCATTACAGAAAAGAGAAGAAAATCCAAGATCAAAGTTTAACAGCAATAAAGTAATTTTTTGTGTGTGTGTGTTTTTTTTAAACAAACATATTAAAAAAGCCTAACTAACTAACTCTTGGCCTCCTATCCCCAGGTACTAGCAAAACTACTTATTTCTGATAACATTTATAAAGATAATGCTTTCATTTATTTTGTTGATTGCAGTGGTTTCTGCCTATAAAATTTCTACGATTTAATATACAATAGAAGAACAACCAAAATGCGTGTAGGACCAAAGTTAGATATCAGCACCTTTATGCAGGCTACTTGTTACTAATTTACATGCTTCATGGTTGGAAGTCATCTTCCAGAACTGGGTACTTTCAGGAATGCCTTTCCATCCAGGGAAATATAGTTAACAACTAACTGAACCCAGCTTTCAAATAATTTGTCTAGATCAGGATGCTTGCTTTTACATGCCTAAGCTCATACTCTGGAAACTTTAATACAGCACTCATATTTGAAAACTGGGCTGCAATGGCAAGTCATTTGTTGAAATCCAGACTTCTGTAACAAATCTGTGGTTGTATAGTATGTACTCCAGCTGCACTGCACATTTGTGATAAAGTGAACAAAATCCCAGTCTTTTGTTCCGGATACACAAGACTTTTGTCATACATACATACATACACACACACACACACACACGACTAGACTGTGCCCAGCCCTGTGCTAGTATATGAAGGAGATAGAATGCAAGGAGGCTTCTCTGTACAGGGACCAGGCACAATCTCAACCTAGTGAAAGGGCTATGCAAAGCAAAACACTTTGGGGTTAGCCTTCCCAAGAGAAGGTGATCACAGGCTTGCTCCTCCTCCGCTTAAAGAGCCGATCCTGCACCATCTTCAAAGTGATACTGGGGCCACAGCATCACTGTACCACTTATAACTCTGGGAAGCATGTGTCCAATTCATACACAATGCATCCTGAAGCTCTCATTGGGCAGCACACATCTGGTATACCCTCAGTGGGAACGGTGACTTAAAGGTACAATAGGGAGCGATTGCTAAATACTGACCCTCTGGGGCGGGGGGGGGGGAATAATCCCTTTAAGAGCTCTCAAGCGGTGATATCCGAAAGTGATCCCCACAAATCACTGAAAGTTTGGAATTCTGAAAATCTTAGCCTGGAATGTTAATTTTTGTTGTAACTAAACCATTATACCTGGTGTACTTTCAGGCTTTCCTTTCGGTCAGTCCTAGTAAATCTTTTCTTTTGGACTGTGCATGAGAGTGTTTATTGAAGTGTAGCCAATTCTTGCCATTCTTATTCCAAGCCTCACAATATTTGGTGTTCTTCATGAAGCCCCAGCTCCCTGAGAGATGATATGGTAATCTCAGCTTTCATTTTTAAAAAGATTTATTTTATTCTTGTGAAGAAAAGCTTAAAAACATGAAGCTTAAATGTTAAAAAGCCAGATAAGTAAAAAACAACCCCAAACTCATAATATTTTAAACTACCATGATATATTGTTTTTGGATCATGACTTTTGAATGCTTGGGGTTTATAGTGGATCACAAACTGAATGAGTCGACAGTGTAACACTGTTGCAAGCAACCAACCAACCGTATTCTGGGATGTATCAGCAGGAGCACTCCAAGAAAGACATGAGAATTCTTCCACTCTACTCCATGCTAATATGGCCTCAAGTGGAGTATTGTGTCCAGTTCTGGGCACCACATTTCAGGAAAGATGTGGACAAATTAGAGAAAGTCCAGAGGAGAGCAGCAAAAATTATTCAAGGTCTGAGTGGTGGTCTGGCTGCCCAACACAGGCAGGAGAAGGGTTAAGGCAGCCTTGGAGAGGCTGCGCAGAACCCAGCCAATCAGGAGAAGGCTTGCTGGAGCAACCCATATATAAAGGGCTGCTCAGCAGAGCAAGAGGCAGTTGCTTCCTGGAGGGCAAAGAGGAAGGAGAATAACAGTGCTCTCACTCTTTTGGTTGGGTACAGCAAAGGTCTGCCAAGGAGCACTGGGGATATTGCAGTACTGGGCTGGGTAGCAGAGCTCTTGGTTGACCATGGCCATACTGAGAGCCGGAACCAAGGGCAGGGAAGGTGCTAGGGTTACAGAGGAAGTGGTCCAGGGAAAATAGGCAGCGGGAATAGTAGAAGGGGCAGTAAGTGGCTGCCAGCTATGGGGTCCCTGGGTGGGGACCCAGAGTAGCGGGTGGGTCTGGGTCTCCCCTCCCCTTTACCACTACTTGTCAATGAGGAGAGTGGCCTAAATCCAGACTGCAGTTTGCCCCTGAAGCCAGGGGCTAGAGATTGCAGTTAGCCGCTGAGGCAAGTGGAAGGACTGAGGGGGAGACAGCGGGGGAGGGTACAGCTGGAGGACCGTGTCCCGAAGAGGATGCCGCAGTCTGGGAACGACATGGGTCCAGATGGTGGAGAAAGTGGAAGTAATGGCGAGTGAGACACAGATAGTAAAAGGTACCTGGTGGTCCAAGAGAGTTAATTCCCAGCACGACCAGCAGGAGGTGCCGCAGCAGTGAGTCAGCACTGTTACAGTCTAGAAAACATGATCTGAGAGATTTTTAAAACTGGGTTTGTTTAGTCTTGAGAAGATTGGGAGGGGGACATAACAGTTTAAGTACATAAAAGGTTATAAGGAGGAGGTTGAGAAATTATTCACGTTAACCGTTGAGTATAGGACAAGAAACAATGGACTTAAATTGCAGCAAAGAAGGTTTAGGTTGGATATTAGGAAAAACTTCCTGTCAGGGTACTTTAGCACTGGAATAAATTGCCTAGGAGGTTGTGGAATCTCCATCACTGGAGATTTTTAAGAACAGGTTAGACAAACACCTGTCAGGAATGGTCCAGTTATTATTTAGTCTTGCCTTGAGTGCAGGGAACTGGACTAGATGACCTACTGAGGTCCCTTCCAGTCCTACAATTCTATTGTTATTGGGAACACAAACACGTGCTACAGCCCATGGGACCCAGAAGATGAAGTGCATTCAGAATTTGATCTGCATTATATCTAGGTTGTTACCAAGTATCTGAAGAGGTATAGTGTAAAATAGCTGTCTAGTGTGGGGACAATTACACAATTAATTTATTATTTAATAGATAACATGCTGTCTGTGTCTCAGATACCCTGTATATGATGCTGAATTAATTTATGGGCAGGTAGTTCAGACTTCATTTTAATTATCTTATTAAAAATGCAGGATTGGTAGAATGTATTTTCTCAACGTATGTTGAAGATGAAATCTGTTTTAAAGGTTGTATTTTTATTCTCACTCCACGTTTATTAGCATAACAAAGATTAGAGGAGAAACAGCACAACATTAATCTATGCTTGTGGCAAAAGTTTCTAAGAACAGAAACTAGAGCAAATGATAAGGATGGAACTACAAACCATTTCCATTCTAGTCTAAGGCAGGCAATCCAGTTTACCATTAATGAGGATACTAGCACAGCTCGATCTCCCATTCTGACACTTTAGACACACACTGCTTTATTTATTTATTTATGAAACTCAACGTCAGATTTCAGATGAAAGTAAATTTGTGTAAACAAATAGCAGCTTTATAGAGGAAAATGTGCCTTCCATTTCATATTTTTAGAGGGAATCAGGCTTATTGTGTAGACATGGTAGATTTAAGGGAGGAGGGATAGCTCAGTGGTTTGAGCATTGGCCTGCTAAACCCAGGATTGAGAGTTCAATCCTTGAGGGGGGCATTTAGAAAACTGGGGTAAAAATCTGTTTGGGGATTGGTCCTGCTTTGAGGAGCAGGTTGGACTAGATGATCTCCTGAGGTCCCTTCCAACCCTGATATTCTATGATTCTACATTACTGTATGTTGCACAATGCCACATAACTGCTCTGTGACAAATTAAGAACAGCTATGGAAAAGCAAGTTTTCAGTAAGGACTGGAGAAATGTAGCATGCACTAAATTACTTTAAAAATATCATCTTGGATACTGGCAAAACAGAACTTTGAGCTCCACAATTTTATGCCTCTTCTCCTAATTGAATAAGTTACATAAAAATCTTATAAATAGCCTTAAACATTACAAGCTGAAGGGCTTAAATCCTCTTGAAAAGCTTTAGGACTTTACAAGAGAGGAGTATATTTGCAGGTCTTAGCCACTAAAGAGATGGGGAAGGTCTTTCTATTGTCAGTCATTCCTATTTCCCCCTCTTCCCTCAACTTTTCTTTAAGTGTTTGGCAGGATCTCGAAGGCTAGACACAGGCATTGCTGGAAGGAAGCTTTGGATGCATACGGGGCGACAAAGGCACATCCCGCCACTGTGCAGCCAGAGGAACGTGGGCAATGCAGGCAGCAGAGGTGCCCACGTAGGTGAAGACAAAAGCCTCTCCACCTCAGACAGAGAAGGGGGGCATTTTATTTGCTATATCACTGGTAATGGGCCCCCTCCCTCTGGCCCGACTGCTGGTACTCCAATTGCAAGCCTCTCTTCCTTTCCTGCCCCTAAAAGGTCCCAAGGGACAGCCAAGCCATGAGTCAACCTGGAATTTTGAGCAGCCATTGCAGGGAAAGAAGGCTTGATGCCAAAGACAAGATGGTTACCAATGTTCTGACATGGCAGCAGATAAATCAGCTTATTTCTCACTAGGACCTCACAGTGTACTCAAGGCATTACTGAGTATGACAACATGCAAGCTGGAATCTACTTACATTAAAGACAAAAGTTGATTTACAGACATTAAGATTTAAGAGCAAGTGTGTAAAGATAACAACAGGTTACATGCCAAACAAAAAGGTACATCAGGCTTCAAGTCTAAACTTAACTCTTAGGTTAAAATCCTTGTCTAAAGCAAGTTCTCACTTAAAAGCAGCCTCCTAGCATCACTAGCTCACATGGCCAGGATCCACCTTTCATGAATGCAAAAAGCATGGTCCTTGTGCTCTCTGTGAAGGAGCAGTGTCTTTTTGCTTCTTCTATTTCCCCAAACTCACTGTTTTCTCCCCTATAGGTCCCTTTTTGGGCTGCTAGCGCTAAAGCAGTGGTGAGCAAACCTTTCCTATCATGCCATCCATTACCAATAATGGAGTCTGCTCATGCCACTCCCACTCATTACCGCACAGCCAAGACTTTCTCAGTAGAGGAGCTTGGGTTGAAGGCAGAGCAGGGCTGGGTAGCGCTCCCTCCCTGCCCCCTGTGAGGGCTGGCCGGGGCTCCATTGCACACACCCCTTAACCTTCCTCCACACACACTGCCCCTACAGTTTGGGGAGCTATGATGTCTTATAATCCTGTGTTTCACATTTCACACACACACTCACACACACACACCTTGCCCCTGGCTGACCTATTTTTCCTGTTGACTTTCACATGTAAATAGGGCTTTCAGCGTGTTGGCTTTATGATGCTTAATCTACATATGAATCTAGGCAGACATCTGAAAATACATTTCTTTGTCTGAAAAAAAAAACAAAAAACAAAAAACACGTTTTGACCTCTGCTGGGGAGTAACACCTATTAATTATAGAGACATTTTCAGTATATAGACATAACATCTTAAATAAAATCAGTGTCTACATTTCATAATGATATTAGTGACCAGTATGATCCCAGCTTTCATCTAAGATCTCACACAACGTTCTTTATAAATACTACGACAGCAATGTGTTAACTGTAGCAAGGTTGTCAGGCCTGATAGGAGTTGCTGTTACAAAACAGTGACCTCTCTGCCAGCTGATATCAAGGCTTTCTTAAGGTCACAGTGACACATTCACCAGTGGTTTATAGGTCCCCCTCTATGCCTGATCCTCAATGGAAAGGAGTCTGTTACAACAGTAACTAGCTAGTTACAGATGCCCATGGTTTATCTTTGATGATCTGTAGTTCAGTCCCGAGTGTGTCAGCCAATAGGGTGGCTGTCACATATACACAGGGAATGGAAGCAAGCGTTAGAAGCAACCCTAATTTATGAAGGCTGTGCTCTAGCGGGTAATGATGAGACCTGGTGAGGTTTTTCTTTTTGCTTTTCTTTTTTTGGGACATTGCAATACCAACAGGGATGAGTACAACCTTTATAGAAATTGTCTTTATAGCACAGGGAAATCAAATTTCATCCTTCAGATTTAAAGCACCACTACAAGGATCAGGACAGCCAGAAGGAAACCATCTAGTGCCAGCTGCACACTAGTTCACTTGCTTACTGACAAAGGCCTCCCCACCCATATTAAACAGACAGCACTGAAACCATTGCGGTTCTGATGCAGGTTCTTGTGTCCCATGTACAGTATTTCATAAGATGGCTAGGTTTATCATGTATGTCTATATATGGGGAGGAACATGTTTACCATTTGCTGTTTTTTGAAGCATCAAGAGAAATTACCACTGAGCACAAAGTCAGACTGTGAGCCTATAGTCAGATCTGGTATGTAAACTCCAGCATTCCTATCATTTTAAAAATCTGATTGCTAAAATAGGTTTTGTATCACAAGAAGCTAATTTATTAGATTCCAAATAGTCCTGAATTTAGATAACAGAAGTAATCTTTTATTCACCCTTGCATCTTTCTCCTTACAAGAAATATTTTAGCTCTGTATTATAGTTCATGAAATGTTTCCCAGAAACCAAAAAGTTAACACATCACCATGTTCAGTTTCCGGTTTCAAATTTTCATCCACAAATCAAAACTAAATATAAAACAAAAACAGCAGTTTGTGTATACTGGGCCAGATTCTCTCACTACCACCACTCCTATACCATTCTGACTCTTGACTCATGATTTACATGAAGGTAAGTGAGCACAGACTCAGGCCTCTTGTCTTCGCCAAGTAAGTACATTTCTAGGCTTAAGAGTTTCCTGTATGTCATTAGGTGGAACAGTTAGTGAATTACCCAATGGGATCAAATCCTGAAGACCTCATTGAAGTAAAATTTTGTTAACTTTTTGGGACCAGGATTTAGTCCACTGCATTCAGTGAAACATTTGCCCGAGTAAGGTCTGTTGTTTTTGGCCCATAATAAGGGGATGGGGGAAAAGAAAAAGAAAAAAAATCAGTCAGGATGGAACATAATCATCATTTCAATTAGCTGATTTATAGAGACCCTGACATTAATTCCAAATGATGAGTCCGGTGATACAAAACACCCATTTTGTGTTTCCTTTCTATCAAGTGGAGAAATAAAACCTTTTTGGCAAACTTACCCAATTTGTGGTCTGGCTAATACTTTTTTCCTTACCACAATGTATGATCTTCTGTCTCTGTACTCCAAAGAATGAATGAGGGGAAAAAATAAAGGAGAAAAGGGAATATCTAAAAAGGGCTGTGCCCTAGATAGCTGAAATATTCACCACTTTGTTCAATGTTTCTCAATAGCAATAAACTTTAAAAAACAAAACAAAAAACCCTCTAAACTGCTGCACATCAACTTGTCAACCCTATAAAAGTGAACAGTCCCGTGTCACAAGGGAAACAATACTCAGGTGGAGAGAAGCTTTGTAAATATTTATTACATTTTTGTGTGGGTCTTGTACAGCATGTTCTTTCATAATCCAGAATTATTCATAGCGCTAAATATAACTTTTGTTTAATTTGTTATGCTTGAACTGCCAATTAAAAAAGCCCAGGAAGGTTCAGCTGTTTGCTGAACGGAGTTCATCACAGCTCGTGAATCTGTAAATACTGTGTATTCATAGAGAACAAGCACATCCTCCTGCCACATTGCCAGCCTCCGTTACAATGCCAAAATGTATTGGTGTAGAAGCTACATCAAGTTCAAGGAGAATTGTGCTTCTGATTTCAGTAGTAGCTGAAAGTCAGTATTTTACTATTTTCTGGACTTCGTCATGCACTTTCTTTTTCATAGACAATCATACCCAATCAAATTTAGAATGTCTCTACTAGTCCAAACTGCATTAAATCATACACAGCAATAATATCAATGACCTGAATTTCTTGTCAATATCACTGTGCCAAGAGTAGTTTTCTATTTCCCCTAGTTTTCTTTTCTCTCGCGTCTTCAAGGGCTGTTACAATTTCTCCTTAATTTAAAATAGACTATACATTGCAAGTGCCAGGCTACTGTGCATTTATTTTCTCAGATGTGTGTAAAACAAGATACCCACCTATGGTGCAATATGCATCATAAATAATAGCAATTCATCCAACTATCAATAATCATCAGGCCACTGTTGATGTACATGATAGACACTGAAGAGCGGTGTTACATGAAAAAGTATGATAATAGCCTGAACTCATGGCTGCCAGGGGATTCAGCAAACCGAGTAAGTAATTATTTTTATCATATGGAAACTCATGAAGATGGGGTTAGCTCACATCCTTGGCTACTTTTATTTTTGAGAGGCTAAGATGTAGATTCTGGAAGCACTTCAGCTCTGTTTGTTTTGCAATGGATACAGGTCACATGCAATGCTCTTATTTTATCCACAGCTTTTACTTAACCTGCCCTACATGTCACAGTCAGCTCCCAAAGATCCCTAAGTTGACTAACACAAGGGAATTCTGGTTTGAGTTTCAGAGAGACCATTTAATGATTTCTGATACCACCAAAAACCCCTATTTTATTTGTATATGGTTCCCAGGGCTAAGGGTTTTCTCCCTGATCTCTCTACAGTGTTAGTTGTATGTTTTCAGGGTACTCAAGTTAGTCTACTTCCCTCCTTAATTACTACTATAAATACTAGATAATGGAGCAATAAGATGACAAAGTAAGTCATTGGTGCAAAGAAGCCAAAGTGGGGATCAGAATCTGGCTCCTTCTGTTGCCTCTGACTAAGACTAAAAGGGTTGCACCCCAACCACCTGTAAGGGAAGTTATTAAAAAAAACACGACACTTGCTAGTTAGGTATAATGAAGCCAAATTTGACACCAGTTCTGTGTCCAATGCACTCAAGCAAAAATTCAAGTACATTTAAGTATGCAGAGAACTAGTCAGTGAGTCATAGCAAAACCTCACACTAAGTCAAATCAAATTGTAAGTGTAAAAATGACAGTAAGGTCAGGCTGGTTTTTTTGCCTTTTCTTTTGTTCTTTTTACCACTGGATGCTATCACTTGTTTAGTGTCATTATGGGCCTTGGCCATTCTGAGAGGTTAATGCTTCACTGCCTCTTTGTTTGGCTTCCAAATTCAACGTGGGAGTAGTTAGACACTCAGGATTAATAATGCACAGACTTTTCATCCATTGATGCTATCTCAAAAATGCTATGGGGATATCTTTCAAGCTTCTACAGCTCCCAGTTGGAACATTCTTATATCACACTTCAGTAGACATTCTTCCTAAGGGGATACCATCAGCAAAAGCCTTTAGTCAGGAGAATAATCCATAGGCTCCAGAGCAGAAGCACAAAGGTAGCAAAAAAAGGGCAACCAGCATATCCCTCGCCCCGCGTGGCTTCCCGCAACCCCCATTGGCTGGAGCGGCAAACCGTGGTCAGTGGGAGCCGCAATCACCCGAACCTGCGGACGCAGCAGGTAAACAAACCGGCCCGGCCCACCAGGGGTTTTCTCTGAACAAGCAGCAGACCGGCTTTGAGAACCAATGTGCTACAGGACATAGTAAATAAAGTGGTTAAGTTTCTCTTTTGCCCACTGAATATCTTTCACATGTTGATACACAACTCCAGTATTTTAATGTTTCCCACCTTTGCTTTTTTTTAAAAAAAAGAAAACTTTAGAAGATTTATATTTATTATGTTTACAAAACAAATGTGGTATTTCTGCATTCTTTTCTATGCAGAGTATTATACATTTCTGCCCATATCTGTACCGAATAGGCCACAATTTAAAGTAATGAAATGCAGTGCATTGAAAGCATTGTAATAGTCAAAGAGTACTTTCACTAACCAGCAGATTTCTTATCATTTTCCTCTCACTTTAAAGCACTGAGATACTTTGTGGGAAAGCTGCTCTGTAAAAATAAATTGAATTAGGTCAGGGTTTCCAAGACATCTGCTCTATCAATAGACTAACATGTATCTTGTTCATTTGATGTGTGTGATGATTTGGGGAATCAATGTACAATTTATGAATTCAGATGGATGTTATGAAGCTATTAAATTGCTGCATCATGGAATACCTGCATGTGGAACCAGGGAAGATAGTCACTAAATCTTACTGGTTGCTTATGCAGGTGGCAGAATCGTGGGACAATGGGTTGGCTGAAGATGGTAGATGCTAGTCCCTCCACCTTCTGAGGAAAAATTCCCAGAAGCAGAACAAAGAAACCAGATGATGGTAGGGGGACATGTAAACTTGAGGGACTTAAACAGGAAGTTTTGGGCAGGAGAGGTGTCCTCTTTAACTCAAGGAAAAGCCAAGGTCAGAGACAACTAGCTGACCTACAGAGGCTCCATGATTCTTAACACACTATCTGCTTAGGGGCGGTAGGCAATACACAAAGAAGCCATATACCACTTCACTAGCTCACACTGTGTTTTGCACAATGCTCATCCCCCCCCTCCCCTGCCCAGTTCCCACGCATTGTGCTTCCTTGGAGCCAGGCTGACCGGAAGGCCTCTGCTGTCTCTCCTTAAGAATGCATTCCACCATGCTGAGAGATACAAGGAAGGCTTGCTTAACTTTGGGGCACATTTCCCATAGAGCCTGGGGTAGGGCATGTGCTTCCTTCACCATTCTCTGCCCTTTCCTTTCTAGGCACTCCCTAGACAGATTCCCTTGACTTGCACTGGGCCCTCCGCTAGTCCCAGGATGACAAGGAACATTCTCCACAAGGTCAGATGATCTCCCCCTTCTGCACAGAGAATGCACCTCATTAGGGAAGAGAAAGAATTGTACCACAACAAAGCTGACAGAATGCATTCAAACAAGGCAATTGCCAGGATTTAAAGGGCCAATGGTAACATGTCAAAACAGGGCTAGAGGCTGTCCCTGCTGCCATCTCCATTCCTCACCACTCCTCACACCCACCTAGGTGCCATATTCACCCCCACACCCACCTAGGTGCCATATTCACCTATTGAATGTACACCTATTTAGCCCCATGTGTACACATGCCCACATTATAATAGTTAAGTGAATGTAAAGCCTTTGAAAGATACAGGCTTGATCACACAAGACAAAAATCTTCGGTTTACCTCTCTACCAGGCAAGCATAGGCAATAGGAATGAGGAGTACCAGGGGATAGTTTGGTTTCCTGCCTCTTATAACTTGGCTCAGATTTTCCATAAGGATGCCTATCACAGGGCAGCTGGCCACTGTAAGTGATGTATATCCACTGTGCCAGAAGAGGTGCTCCCATTTGGCCTATTAAGAGGCTATGGCAGTGCCTGGGGCTACAAAGAATCAGAGAACCTAAGAGGGAGAGTCTCACAGATAGCTCCGATTCATGAGATGTCAAGAAAAGGGGTAGATGAGAACTACTTGAGCTAGGAGACCATATATGGGTCCTGGGGGAAGTCTGAAGTTAAGGAGAGGTTGGCAGGTTGACTTCCCCAAGCCAGAGAACCACGTCCAGAGAACTGGAGGAGGCTGAAGACCAGAAAGCAGCAGAGTGGCTTATTCATTGACATCTCTGTGCTAGAGAGCTGGATCCAGGAGAGGAGAGGGCAGTGGGAGCGAGGGATTCCTTCCATGGTGAGGAAGATCTCCCCACAGAGAGGCTGTGAGGGTTCCTGTTGGGAAGAGTGAGGTTATACTCAGGCTGGGTGGCTCCTGTGGCAGAGGGACAGAAGAGGATGACTAGGAATCTAAGTGTGGCAAATGATACTGGTGTGCGGTATGTGGGACATCACGTCATGGGATTGTAAGGACTACGTATACTGGGGAATAAATGGATTATGTTGGTAAATTTTGTTAGAGACAGATTTGCATGGTTTGTTTTGACGATAAACTGCCCCCAAGGAAAGGTAATGTTGAGGCATGAAATTTTGTGGGAAGTTACTGGATATTCTGAAGGAAGGAAACTGAGGCAGGTGCACCTGGCATGCCAGAGTGTGCTGCAGGAGGGTGCTCGAGGTAGGTCAGCCCTATAGCAACACCAATTAGTGCTAAGCATGATGTTTGCTTTGTAATATCAACATCTGTCCATCAGGAATAGAACTGAGGCCTTGTCTACATGAGAAAATTGTACTGATTTAACTAAATTGGTGCAGCCCCATTGCATGGACACTCCTATTCCAGTTTAAGATTAATTTATGTGCATAAGGACTCCACTTTCACTAGCAGGGCTGGCTCCAGCGTTTTTGAGAGGGACTGAGGGACCCGCCGCCGAAGACCTGTACGTGCCGCCCCTTCCCGTTGGCCACCCCGTTCGCTAGCTTAGTAAAGTTTATAAACTGATCCAATTTCCTAAGTAGACAAAGCTTGAGTCTATTACACTTCAAAGAGCAGCCCACCAAAACCATGGGAAAAAAGTCAGATAGCAGCAATTCAGTCACAGTTGATGTGAGCTGCATTTTGAAATAGTAACCCTAGAAGTGAAAGGTTTTATATGCAGTTACCTCACCCCATAATCCATACAGATTAGTAACATGGTACATTTAGTACAGTACATCACTCCACTAGTTCAAGCTTTGTTTTGTTTTTGCTTTGTAATGAAGTAGGCAGTGCTTGAACTTGCTTGCTTCATGGTCAGATTAATAATTTCCTTAACTGTTGTTCTCCTTCATCTTGCAGGTACTGAAGGATTCAATGCAAATCATTATTCTCCACATAATTGAAGTCTATAATTAAAAATGATGAGTTGTGTAATATATTTTACCCCCACTAATCCCTGTACACTTGTTCTCTTTGAGCCAGCACAAGCAAGATTGACTAATCAATGTTCTGCTTTTTTGTCTAGCAGATGTTTTTCTTCCCCTATTTATTGTTTGTAATAGGGTACAGATTGCTGTTAGATCAAAACATTTTAAAATATATTGACGTCAAAACAAGAAGATTGATTTTTGTAAAGATTAATTTTTGAGTGAAGAGTTGACAAGATAGCAAATGCATTTCAGTATAATAATGACTTGAGCGTGCTCATTGCTAATTTGGTATTAACTAGATACTAGATGAATAAAATTTAATGTAAGCTATGCCTGTTTGGTGTTGTGCTCTGTCCCCTCTAGTGGCAATTTGGCCAATGAGAGATTGATGAGCCTGCTCCATCCTTGGCTGAGTGCGCTGGATCTTTTAGTTCAGGCAGAAGCAGCTCTCATGAAAAGGGATCTTAATGGGAGATTACAAGTTTGGTTGATAAAGGTAATAGTGTTGATGTAATAGAGACTTAGGTAAGGCATATCACTTGGTACTGCATGACATTTTGGTTAAATAGAAAAAAAAGGAATATGGCACACATTAAATCGTGGCTAACAAGTCTTAAAATGAACAGGGAATCATCATCAAGTGGGTGTGTTTCTATTGGGGGCCCCAGGAATCAGTCTTGGCTCTATACTATGTAATGTTTTTAAATCAATGGACCTGGAAGAAGACAGACAAAATTTGCAGATGACCCCAAATTTGAGAGTATGGTTAAATAATGAAGAGGACAGATCATTGATAGAATGATATGGATTATTGTTAAACTGTGCACAAGCAAACAATATGCATTTTAAGATTGCTAAACATACACATCTTGGAACAAAGAATATAGGCCATACTTACGTGATGGGGGACTCCATCCTAGGAAGCAGACACTCAAAAAGTAGTCTCTCTCTAACATGAGCTCCAATTGCAATGCTGTGGCCAAGAGGGCTAGTGCATTCCTCGGCTGCCTTAAGAGGAGTAGGAGTAGAGAAGTTACTTTATATTTGGTACTGGTGCGAACACTGACGGATATTGCGTTAAATTCTGGTGTCCATAATTCTAGAAGAATATTGTTAAAGGGGCCATGAAAGAGGGGCCATGAAAATGAAAAAAGGATCAGAAAACATGCCTTATTGTGACAGATTCCAATCCATTTAGCTTGGCAAAGAGAAGGTCAAGGGGTTGCTTGATTACAGTCTAGAAATTTCTGCATGGAAAACAAATATTTGAAAATAGGCTCTTCCATCTAGCAGACAAAAGTATTACACAGTCCAATGGCTGGAAGTTGAAGTTAAACAAATTCAGACTGGAAATAAGGCTTAAAAAAAAAGTGAGGGTAATTAACCATTGGAGCTATTTACCAAAGGTCATTGTCTGTGAGGGAGAATTCACCTTTTTACATAAAACATATGCTCTAGTAATTACTTTGGCAAATTCTATGGCCTGTGTTATGCAGGAGGTCAGACTAGATGATCACAGGTCCCTTCTGGCTTTGGAATCTATGATCCAGAGGTCCCAAGTTTCTAGCTCCCACTCCGGCACTCCAGCTGGGGAGCAAGGCTGTGGGTTTGCCTCGCTTCATGCCTACCATTGCTCTGCATGGCTCTCAGAAGCAGCAGCATGTTCCCCCTTCGGCTCATATGCATAGGGGCAGCCAGAGGGCTCTGCATGCTACCCCCACAGCTCTCATTGGCTGGGAACTGCAGCCAATGGGTGCTGCAGGGGCAGCACCTGTGGATGGGGCAGCACGCAGAGCCACCTGGCTGAGCCTCCACATAGGAGCTGGAGGGGGGACATGCTGCTGCATCCAGGAGCTGCTTGAGGTAAGCGCTGCCTGGAGCCTGCACCCCTGCCCCCTCCCATATTACAACCCTCTGCTCCAGCTCTGATCCTCCTCCCGCCCTCAAAACCCCTCAGTCCTAGCCCGGAGCACCCTCCTGCACCCCCAATCCCTCATCCCTAGCCCCACCCCAGATCCCGCACCCCTAGCCTGAGTATTCACCTCCTCCCCTGCACTCCAACACCCTGCCCCAACCCAGAGCCCCTCCCACACCCTGAACTCATTTCTGGCCCCATCCCAGAGCCCGCACCCCAGCTGGAGCCCTCACCCCCTCCCACACCTCTACCCCCAATTTTGTGAGCATTCATGGCCCACCATAAAATTTCCATACCCAGATGTGGTCCTCGGGCCAAAAGGTTTGCCTATTCCTGCCCTAGAGGCAGGGTTATATCAATTTTGGGCTTGGGAATTGAGTCAGTGATATGGTAACTACGTTATTAAAAAATGGCTCACTCAGGATACTATTTAAGGGCCTTTCCTTGTTTAACTTTGATAAGTGACATATTTCAGTTCTCTGATCTCCTTGATCCTTTCCAAGAGTTGCAGTTTATGAATTTCAAAATCAGGGAGATCATGTCAATGAAACTACATCCACAGACCAGTAAAAGAACAGAAATAATTCTGAACCGTGAAAGCTGAGCGGAATGAGTGGAAAATGTATCATTTCTGTTAATATGATGTCAACTACTTTCTTCCTCTCAGTCCCTTCCCCCCACCCACATATCCAAGGGACAGAAGGTTGGGATTGGAATGACGTTAAAATAATTACAGACTTGCTTTCTGAAAAGCAGTGCAGGGTTTAAAGGTTTTCCTCACACAGCAACTCTGATTGCCTGGTGTACTCTCAGACTCTATGGAAATTCACTACATTTCCCTAGTTTTGCACTGTATCAGCCTTTACTTTACTTTGAATATCAAGTGAACCTTCAAAAGTTACATTTCCCAAATCCAGTGTTGTACAAAAATATTTGACATACTGTGTGTATAAGCACACATTTAAAGAAATTTTCCCAATAAGTCAATGACAGAAGAAGCAACAGGAAATTAAGAAAGTGACCTAGCAGGCAGAGGCTTTGCACGCAAGTACCAATCCCATGGGCCATCCAGTCCACAATGTACAGTGTCTGATGATTTATGGCTAAAACTCAGGACAGGGACTCATGATATCTGGGTTCTGTTCCTGGTTCTACCATGGAATTTGTGTGAATTTACTTAGGTCAACATTTTAAAATGTGTGTGTCCAACGGTAGACACATAAAACCATATTTATCTAAATAAGTGGCCTGATTTTTAGCAGCACTGCACCCCCACAGATCCCATTGTACTTATTTAGGTAACCTAACAGTTTTAGGGTGCAATTTTTAGTGGTGCTGAGTGTTAGTCTTCAGTTGACATTGAGTTTAGCACTTCCAAAAAGAAGTCCCTTAAAAAGTGCCTAATTTTAGGCACCCATGTGTAAATGTGTTTGTCCTCATCTTTGTGTCACAGTTTCCCCATCTGCAAAGTGGAGAGGAGGAGTGGAATTTATATCTGTGTGGTGAGGCTTAATTCTTTCATTAGAATGAAGTCCTTTCACATACTCTTGTGGAAAATGCTAGGTAAGTTGAAGGTATCCTATTATTGCTGGTGCCCATAAATGTAAGCAACTACTTAACAGCAGGGTCATAAGAAAATTCTATTAACATTCATAATATCAAGAGCTTATGTGCCAACTCATTCCTTTTTCACTTATAAGGCTGAGGGTGGTAAGTCACTTGTGCCAAGAAAACCAAAACATCCTAGCATAGCAGGTTAGTGGAGTAAGTTTACACCCAGTCCAATTTTTGCAAACAGCAATATGTCTTTCCACAAGTAATGATCAAAGCTTCTGCAGATCTCATAGTATTCTCCAAAGTCTGATGGAATAAAAATAGTCAGAACTCACTCCCTCTTTCCCTTCCAAAGTAATGAGCCTTCGAAGACACTGTTTTGCCATTTACAGAAAAACATTATCGTTTTCTAAGGAGCATCCATTAGGTGAGAGCCGTTTCAATATGCTTCTGCTGGATGTATACAACAATAGTCTTGCTGCATGTTCCCAGATTTGAATTCTGTGGCCTTGGCTTGGAATTCAATGAAGCGTTACATTCAACTAGAGGCAAGTTGCTTCAATAGAGAAGAGCTGGTAGAAGCAATTAATAAATTCTGGCAAGACTGCCTGTCTGAAGATGTAACTATTTCAAACATCAGCCATATCCACAAGGTACTCTCACTTATCAAACTCGACAGTCCTGGAACTATAGCCTGGCACTTCCTTTTTGACACATGAAGGCAATAAATATTTAATGCAAAACACTACTTGTGGAAACAGTGAAGCAGCAGAATACCTCTCTCTCTTTAACTCCCCCTTGTAAGATATTCAAAGAAAAAAATGGTAGTGAAAATATAGAACTTCTTGCCAGCAGTTCTAGAATATCTTAAGGATACTCTGATAGAGCACAAATAGCTGATTAGAACTGGGTTGTCTCCCTCTGACCTGAATGTTATGATCCAACTCATTGGGAGGGACTCTGAAGTTTTAAGGAGGCTAGAAAGACAAGGGCTCCCATTTCCTGTTCTGACAAGGGGCCTGATCCAATGACCACTGAAGTCAACAGGAATTTTTCCATAGACTTTAGTGGACATGGAACCGCGCTGTGCCCCAGAAGTGGCCAGCAGGTCCGGCTCCTGAGGCGGGGGGGCGGGGGGCTCCAAGCATTGCTCCCGCCCCGAGCACCAACTCCGCACTCCCATTGGCCGGCAACCACAGCCAATAGGAGCTGTGGGGGCGGTGCCTGTGGGCAAGAGCAGTGCATGGAACCTCCTGGCACACCTGCCTAGGAGCGGGACCTGCTGGACATTTCCAGGGTGCAACATGGTGCCAGGACAGGCAATGAGCCTACCTTAACTCCACTGTAGTGCTGACTGGGAGCCAACCGAGGTAAGCCCATACCCCAACCCTGAGCCCCAATCCCCTGCCCCAGCCCTGAGCCTCCCCAAACCAAAGACCCCTCCTGCAACCCAATCCCCTCATCCCTAGCCCCACCCCAGAGCTTGCACCCCCTCCTGTACCCCAACCCCGTCTCAAACTCAAGCCCCCTCCCGCACCCCAACTCCCTACCCCAGCCTGGAGCCCCCTCCCACACCCTGAACACCCTCCCCCCACTTAGAGCCCTCACCCCCTCCTGCACCCTAATCCCCTGCCCCAGCCCAGTGAAAATGAGGGAGAGCGAGCCACCGAGGGAGGGTGAGCGGGGGGCAGGGCTAGGGTGTTCAGTTTTGTGTGATTAGAAAGTTGGCAACCCTACACGCAGCACATTTCTAATAGTACTTTAAACCAGTGGGCACAATGTGGTACTGCAGTTGCAGTTTGTGACTGCCATGAATTGGCTCTAAAACTGTACAGTTTGAGGCCAGAAGGGACCACCAGATCATCTAGTCTGACCATATACATATCACAGGCCACTAAACCTCTGCACTCAGCCCAATAACCTGGATTAAACTGAAGTATTACAGTCCATGTGTTAAATTTTCAAACACTTCTGTGCCTTCTCCCATGCTGCCCCTCATAGTTGGGGGGAGGGGGGAAGAGTTCCCCATAAAACTTCTGCAATTCACTCATTAATCTTCACTCCGATGCCTACAACAGACTTGACAATGTGGGCTGCTGTTATGCTAAGACCACTAGCTGGCCAATATTGCCTCATTTTTTCTTTGTAGTGTCCCTTCTGTCTGCCTGTATTCATCGGTTTTCTTGTTTTATACTTCAACTGTAAGCTGTTTGGGGCAGAGACTGTTTTTGTTCTGTGTTTGCACAGCATCCAGCACAGTGGGGTCCTGGTCTATGGACTAGGGCTCCTAGGATCTAAGTAAACAAAACACTAGTTGCAGATAGTGAGTCTTCTATAGCGTATGCTGGCCATAGCAACGCCCTTCCCCAAATGGAGCTAAATCAAATTCTTATTTGTTATGTTAATGTAAATCCGGAACCCCAAGATTTCTGCCATCCACTTAGCAACAGCTAAATATTCGGAGGGGACCCATCCAGAAAGGCCATTGCAGACTCTTCTCCATTGGGCAGTGGGAGTGGGCAAGGCCTCGGACAGTCTTTCACCAGGATGGCCAGCAGTGAAGAGGCAGTGGCTCCCCCGGGTGGTGGCACTCTCCTTGTGTCCATACAACACAGAGGGAGGAAGCAGCAGGGTGGCTGGCTGTGGGCCGAGTCCCATCACTCCCCCACTTACATGGGACTGCTTCTCCTTCCCTTCTGCTGGAATCCCAGTGCTTCCCGCTGCCTGCTATGTGACCTACCCTGGGGCGAATGCCCCATGCCTATTCCCAGAGAAGAGGCTGCTCACCCACTCCTGTAGCAGGGGCTCTGCCCAGGGGAAAAACAGCTCCCCTCGCACTGCACTGCCTTCCATTTAGCAACAGCTTCTAAGGGGAGTCAGGGGGTGAAGGTGGCATCGCCAGCCCGATCCCCAGCAGGCATTCTTCTGCCCTCCCCCCCAAGATTAGAGGACATGCCCGAGTTTGAAAACTTAAGTTCTAGATCTAGAGGCAAAATGTGGGGTGGTCGTGTGCCCTCCCCCCCAACCCCAACAGTTACACGTTGCCTCACTCTGGAACAATTCCAATGGATTTTAATCATGCTATTGCCACTGAAGTTAGTAGGTTAATGCAGATTGATACGGGATATGACAAAGATCAAGATTTGGCCCCCAAACAGTAATATCTTATTGGAACAGACTAGTTTCCCCACGACAGACTAATGCTTGGTGCTTCACAGGAAGCTAGCGCTCCTAATTGCACAGTACCCCTTGGAGGCAATTTCTTGCTGACTCCAAGTTGTGATCAGTTTATGCCCAGAACCTCATTAAAGACACTTATGAATATGGATTAAAATTATCTTTCAAAAACATAATTATGTTTCATAATGCAGGCTAACAATTTACTGTTGCTACCTATTATAAAAGCAATATTTGTCTCAGATACTAATGTAGTTGCCACACGCACATGAGTGAAAACCACTTGAAATCAAGGTAAAGATAATGAACAGCTGACACAAACTCAGTATGAAGAAGGCTCAGCTGAAAAATGAAAAGAATATACAAGTTTCATTCCCCTTCTACTGCTATCTTCTGTTTTAAAGACTGTCTCAAATTGTGAGTCACAGTCATTTTGGGGAATTGATTAAGGCTCATTCCTTTCCACCAAGATAGCAAAAGAAAAGTTTGAGAGGCACTTACAGTATAATAGGCCATCTCTGAAATGGTGCAGTGCACAAGAAAGGGCCTCTGTGGATTAGAGGTCCCTATCTACTTGTGCTATTTAAGAACGATTATTAGTTTAGCTGGCATATTCCACTGAATTTCAAAGGAAAGGTAGACCTTGGTCTTTCTTTCTAATCTCTAACATGTGACTGTTCTTATGAGGTAGTAATGCCTGTTGTGATTGACAGTTAAGATTCCATTAGCTTAATGAACTTTAAATACTCTACAAATGGAAAAAATATTGATTTTTCACCAGTTTTCTAATTTAGCTGCTGGAATATTCTTCTCTCATATAATGGTTTATACCATGTAGTTTATCACTACCATATAGACAGAGAGAAAGGACGATTTAAAGTGATACATATGTTAGAAACACAGCGGGTGTTGCCATACTATGCCTGGAGAACTACAGCACCATTCCCCAGGTCCCTGCAAAAACAATGTGAAACTGACAGGGCTTACTCACCAAAGGTGGCACCTCTCAGGGAACAGCTCTCACCCAATCTGGCACCCTCTTCTGTCAGTTACTCAAGCGGTGACCCGTCTCTCTCTTCATGAATGAGCCCTTGAGCCAGGTCATCATATAGCTGTCCCCTTCTGGGGTAACAAAGTCTCTCCAGACTAGCTGTCCAGTTTGCATCTTCAATGCTCCTGTGTCACTTCCCAGTGGCTGGTAGGGAACCCAGGCCTACCCTCTATGCTGGATTCCAGGCAAGGGACTATCACAAGAAGCCAAAATCCACACAGTCCTACCCTCGTGCTGCTGTTTCCCTGGGCTTCTTTCTGCACAGCCTTCTCAGACTCTTTCCCCACAACTCCTCTTGGGTTGACTCTCATTCCAGGATTAGAAGCTCAGTGTTTAGCCTCTTCCCCATTGCCCCCTGCTTCCAGAGAGAGATTGCAGAATCTTTCTGCTGTAAAATGTCTTGGCTTTATAATCTAGCCTACTCCTGCACAGCTGGGTTTCTTGTTCAGTTGAGCCTGGCTCTCCCTCCAGGTGCAGCCAGCTACCCTAATTGGCTCCTCAGGCCCACATTAACCCATTCAGAACCCGTGAGGAATATACACCTCATCAGTTAGTTACATACATTCTCTGTAATGAAGCATTTGACTGTTTCTCCAGGGGAGGGGAAGAGAAGTGGTGGGGATGAGACATGGATCTAAGTTGGATACTTGTTCTCTGCATATGTGCAAAGATAAAGGCAGAGGAACAGTTTCAGAACAGACCATTACCAGATACATTCAGTGGCTGTACAGGAAGTTTTTGTCATGAGCAATGAACCTGGCAGGTCACACTCTAGTCACTCAGAACTGAGCCAGTCAGGGAGCACAAGGGTTGGGGAAGATGTATAAATAGAGGAGTTTAAAGCAGCTGCTGATCGATGAGGAGGGCTTTAAACTAGGTTCACCGGGGGAAGGAGACCAAAGCCCTGAGGTAAGTGGGGAAATGGGATCCTGGGAGGAAGCACAAGCAGGAGAGCACAAGAGGGGAGGACTCCTGTCTCATGCTGAGAAAGAGGGACGATCATTGAGTTATCTTAAGTGCCTATACACAAATGCAAGAAGCCTGGGAAACAAGCAGGGAGAACTGGAAGTCCTGGCACAGTCAGGGAACTCTGATGTGATTGGAATAACAGAAACTTGGTGGGATAACTCACATGACTGGAGTACTGTCATGGATGGATATAAACTGTTCAGGAAGGACAGGCAGGGCAGAAAAGGTGGGGGAGTTGCGTTGTATGTAAGAGAGGAGTATGACTGCTCAGAGCTCCGGTATGATACTGCAGAAAAACCTGAGAGTCTCTGGATAAAGTTGAGAAGTGTGAGCAACCAGGGTGATGTCGTGGTTGGAGTCTGCTATAGACCACCAGACCAAGGGGATGAGGTGGACGAGGCTTTCTTCTGGCAACTAGCAGAAGTTGCTAGATCACAGGCCCTGGTTCTCATGGGAGACTTTAATCACCCTGATATCTGCTGGGAGAGCAATACAGCGGTGCACAGGCAATCCAGGAAATTTTTGGAAAGCGTAGGGGACAATTTCCTGGTGCAAGTGCTGGAGGAACCAACTGGGGGCAAAGCTTTTCTTGACCTGCTGCTCACAAACAGGGAAGAACTAGTAGGGGAAGCAAAAGTGGATGGGAACCTGGGAGGCAGTGACCATGAGATGGTTGAGTTCAGGATCCTGACACAAGGAAGAAAGGAGAGCAGCAGAATATGGACCCTGGACTTCAGAAAAGCAGACTTTGACTCCCTCAGGGAACAGATGGGCAGGATCCCCTGGGAGAATAACATGAAGGGCAAAGGGGTCCAGGAGAGCTGGCTGTATTTTAAAGAATCCTTATTGAGGTTGCAGGAACAAACCATCCCGATGTGTAGAAAGAATAGTAAATATGGCAGGCGACCAGCTTGGCTAAACAGTGAAATCCTTGCTGATCTTAAACGCAAAAAAGAGGCTTATAAGAAGTGGAAGATTGGACAAATGACTAGGGAGGAGTATAAAAATATTGCTCAGGCGTGCAGGAGTGAAATCAGGAAGGCCAAATCACACTTGGAGTTGCAGTTAGCAAGAGATGTTAAGAGTAACAAGAAGGGTTTCTTCAGGTATGTTAGCAACAAGAAGAAAATCAAGGAAAGTGTGGGCCCCTTACTGAATGAGGGAGGCAACCTAGTGACCGAGGATGTGGAAAAAGCTAATGTACTCAATGATTTTTTTGCCTCTGTCTTCACGCACAAGGTCAGCTCCCAGATTGCTGCACTGGGCAGTACAGCATGGGGAGAAGGTGACCAGCCCTCCGTGGAGAAAGAAGTGGTTCGGGACTATTTAGAAAAACTGGACGTGCACAAGTCCATGGGGCCGGATGCGCTGCATCCGAGGGTGCTAAAGGAGTTGGCGGGTGAGATTGCAGAGCCATTAGCCATTATTTTTGAAAACTCATGGCGATCGGGGGAGGTCCCAGATGACTGGAAAAAGGCTAATGTAGTGCCCATCTTTAAAAAAGGGAAGAAGGAGGATCCGGGGAACTACAGGCCAGTCAGCCTCACCTCAGTCCCTGGAAAAATTATGGAGCAGGTCCTCAAGGAATCAATTATGAAACATTTAGAGGAGAGGAAAGTGATCAGGAACAGTCAGCATGGATTCACGAAGGGGAAGTCGTGCCTGACTAACCTAATTGCCTTCTATGATGAGATAACTGGCTCTGTGGATGAGGGGAAAGCAGTGGATGTGTTATTTCTTGACTTTAGCAAAGCTTTTGATACTGTCTCCCACAGTATTCTTGCCACCAAGTTAAAGAAGTATGGGCTGGATGAATGGACTGTAAGGTGGATAGAAAGCTGGCTAGATCGTCGGGCTCAACGGGTAGCGATCAATGGCTCCATGTCTAGTTGGCAGCCGGTTTCAAGTGGAGTGCCCCAAGGGTCGGTCCTGGGGCCGGTTTTGTTTAATATCTTTATTAATGATCTGGAGGATGGTGTGGACTGCACTCTCAGCAAGTTTGCAGATGACACTAAACTAGGAGGCGTGGTAGATACACTAGAGGGTAGGGATCGGATACAGAGGGACCTAGACAAATTAGAGGATTGGGCAGAAAAAAACCTGATGAGGTTCAACAAGGACAAGTGCAGAGTCCTGCACTTAGGACGGAAGAATCCCATGCACTGCTACAGACTAGGGACCGAATGGCTAGGTAGCAGTTCTGCTGAAAAGGACCTAGGGGTCACAGTGGACGAGAAGCTGGATATGAGTCAACAGTGTGCTCTTGTTGCCAAGAAGGCTAACGGCATTTTGGGCTGTATAAGTAGGGGCATTGCCAGCAGATCGAGGAACGTGATCGTTCCCCTTTATTCGACATTGGTGAGGCCTCATCTGGAATACTGTGTCCAATTTTGGGCCCCACACTACAAGAAGGATGTGGAAAAATTGGAAAGAGTCCAGCGGAGGGCAACAAAAATGATTAGGGGTCTGGAGCACATGACTTATGAGGAGAGGCTGAGAGAACTGGGATTGTTTAGTCTCCAGAAGAGAAGAATGAGGGGGGATTTGATAGCAGCCTTCAACTACCTGAAGGGGGGTTCCAAAGAGGATGGAGCTCGGCTGTTCTCAGTGGTGGCAGATGACAGAACAAGGAGCAATGGTCTCAAGTTGCGGTGGGGGAGGTCCAGGTTGGATATCAGGAAAAACTATTTCACTAGGAGGGTGGTGAAACACTGGAATGCGTTACCTAGGGAGGTGGTGGAGTCTCCTTCCTTGGAGGTTTTTAAGGCCCGGCTTGACAAAGCCCTGGCTGGGATGATTTAGCTGGGAATTGGTCCTGCTTTGAGCAGGGGGTTGGACTAGATGACCTCTTGAGGTCCCTTCCAACTCTGATATTCTATGATTCTATGATTCTATGATGTAGAACCAAGGTGTGTCTGCAGTGAGGGCTGATTCCCTCACTTTGTATGCAGGTGAATGCTAGTCCAGCTTTATTTACTAGGGAAGTCCTCTATTATGATGTTTGATCTAGTAACGCGTGTTTCATGGACCTAGAGTGAGAGCTAATGAAAACATTTGTCACCCCTATGGCACTTAGATTTAGCTACCAGCTAACTGCTTAAACTAGGATTCTGTGTCACTGAAAGAGAAAGTGGGGCAGTACTTAGTGAGGTATGTATTTGTGAATTCTTGCCTAACTTAGCTGAGCTTCTGGGGAGAAAATGGTGCCCTATAGTGTAAGGCCCTTATAGAGATCCAGGAAATGTGTATTTTATATGCTGATCCCAGTGCCTGTGCTACTTTGAATATGGGCTACAAGCTTTTGTTTCCATCAACAACTGAGGACCAGTCAGCTATTCACCTAAGGGCTAAAATGCTGCTAGAAGTAGAGATTGTCCCTAGACTATTTGTTTGCTGACTGGGTTCTGAAATGTTTTAAAGGACAGAGATGCTGTCACTTGGACTCTTCAGAGCTTGAGAAATGACACATACCGTGGACACATTATGAAGACAAATCAACTCAGAAGATCAGAGGGGAATGCATTTTGATGTGTATGCTGAAGTATAGAAAATGTTATGCTGAAACCTTATATTTAAATGTTTGTAACAGAAAGAAAAAGGGGACAAGTCTGTATAAGGAACACCAGTAGATTTACTGTTTAATGGCTTTTGTTTAAAACTTATTCAGAGGTGTTCCACGTACTATTTACAATGTGTTTTGTGCATTAAATATGCATTACTAAAAGTGTATCTTTGAACTTGACTGGCATTAACAACATCCATATATCAGGATTTTACACATAATAACCCTGAGGTTTAACTCTAGGTAATGTTTTTTTCAAAAATTCCTAGAAGACAGAACTCTGGTTTGTGCTTCAGCAAGGAGTTAGAATGAGGTACAGGAAGAAAGGGAATGTAATAGTTATGCATAATATTGCCTGAACATCCCCTGCTCTCCCAGTACATATGCACAAACACACAAAAAATGGTTCTAAATTTGTATTTCATAGGCACAATTCAGAAGATCCCCCACTTATTTAAAACAAGAAACAATTTCAGATAGAAATAGGAATAGTGTTCCTAGTCCATCTTCCCTGGGCCAAAGTCAGTCCCAGTGTAAGCAGGATGCAATTCCCATTAAAAGCTCTAAACCAAATTCATCTTTAACAGTTATGTAAGTTAAGTGTTAGGTGTAAATTGGTCAAAAATGGGGACAAATGACAACTCATCAAGTGAATACGAGAAATGACTATACTGGCTGATGGGTAGAGAAGATACTAACAGAAAAAGCACAGATTAAACAGCACCCCTTTCCTGCCCCACTTTACCCTACATCTTCCTGTTTCTCCTACTACTCCATCCCCTTCGGCATGTAAATTACATTCAGAAAGCGAAGTAGGTGCAGGATACAAGTTTAGTGCTTCCATCACCTCCTAATTTAGACACCTGGGCTTACACGGATTTGAGGGGAGAATTAAGTGAGGAATAGTGTAGCTGAATTAATGGAGTGCAAGACTGGCATAAGTGAGAAGAAACAGACCTCGTGTGCCTTTTGCTTACAGCCCTGCCATTATTAGAATTTTTTTATTTTTTTGAAAAAACACTTTTCCCTCAAAAATGTTTCCAGGACCCTACTTTGAATGAAAGAATGTGGGATTTTTAGGGCCAGCCTTAGGGAAAATGGCACCCTAAGTGAACTTGTATTTTGGTGCCCCTGGCCACTGCTATCCCGGAACCTCATGCGGCCCTGTGAATCTAAGTTATATGCTTCAGTCCCATGTGGTGGGGCTCAGGGATACAGAAGTCTGGAAAGTTTGAGAACCACTGCCCTATAGTGTAGAAAGGGCACCTCTTACTGCTGCATTACAATCAATTTCAGTGAATAATATGGGTTAGAAGAGCATTACAATATAGCTGTTCTATGAATTCTGGGTGTGGATCAATGTGTTTTTTGTGCCTTGTTCACCAATTTTTAGGTGGATACGTCTATGGAACCAAATGTTAACATTAGTATTTAAAACAATCATACATGTTTGGAAGCAAACTCTCCTACAGGCTTTAGTGACCCTATCGTTTTTAATAGAATGTTCTGTACTGGCTAAAGAACTGCAACATCTAGTTAAAATAATTGAACTTGACAAGATTGGAATAGCAGCATACGCATATAAATCGTATAAGATTTATTTATTTTTAAATAAACGGTCATATTTGTATGTAAATAGTATACATAATGGACCCTCTCTCACGTTAAAATTTCCATCCTACATCATTAAAGTCAAAGCCCGATAACCAACTACATAGCTAAAATGCAAAAAATGGACATGTTAATTAGTGTTAGAACAATTACTGAAGTCTGGGTTTATCTAGGAGAAAAAGGAGACAGTTTGTCCCTTAATCTATGAATGAGATTCTTAATTCAACTCAAGAAGAAATAGATACAGACTTGAGAATATACACATACTAATCCAAAGCACACTGAAAATCAATGGAAATATTCTCACTGACCGCAGTAGGGTTTGGATGAGGTCCCAGGTTAGAAGAGAAAGGTTGAATTTTATGATCATTGCTCCCATGAATCAAAACAGTCACATTGCATGACATAGTACATTCAGAATCAAACCAGAAAAAAAAAATCAATTCAAGCAAAGCAAACAACATAAGGTGAGCACATGTAAAACTGAATCACAGCTTTTAATACTAAGTGACAACCCTAACATCAACTATGCAAAACTACTTGGCCTGCCATCCAGGACAGATGTTTCCAAACCTTCTCAAGTTAATTATAGGCTCTGGGTATACTACCTCCTATAGATAGCCTGAAAGTGGATTTGATGGTACAGTCTGAAGTGCCCAACGGGTGTTTTGTTATTTAATAGTTTTGCAGTCAGGGTCAAGGATACATAATGCTACGTGCTGTATGAAAACACAACTGAAGACAAACTCCCTATCCTGAAAATCTGACAGATCAAAAGAGGTCTGTGTGGACATGAGCACAGTAAAAGATGCAGGTCTGGACTATAAGTAATAAATACATGAACTCTTTTCCAATTAGGTAGTCCACATTATTTCTAATTTGGCAATTAATAGAATTCCTCTGAGGGAAAGGCATTAAATCAAGCTCTTCTCTAGTGAAATATGTTTTTGACTGAAGAATGGAAGATTGCAATCTGGTACAAAAATATGGTATTAAATCTAAATATCATTTACATCACACCAAAATAAGATTAACAGAAGAATGGGTAGAACTGGAAGAAAGATTACAGAAACTGATTCCCACTCTCAGCAATAGTAGAATGGCACTTTAAAATAAATAAATCCCTCTTCTGTAGTTTCACATGCAGAAAGTCAGCAGGTCAATCTTATGGATAACACTAATTTTGATACAAATTTCTGTGGGGACAATCAATCTCATTTAAAACTCTGAACAAATCAGATTTACACACTGTGGATGGAAAAAAGGAATCATTAGTATAAAAGCAAAAATGGCTTCCTTTGCTGTCATTTTTGTTCTTTATGGTGGAAGCCTCCACTGGCCTGGACATCACCAGCATATTAGACATACTAATTTTACAGTAGTGGAGGCAGCATAGGCTCTACCGGGGGAAGCAGAAAGAATGTTTACTTTTCTAAAGTTCAGAATCTTCCTAGTCGACTGCTATAGCATCACACTCTGACCTCAAATCTGAAACTACATAACTTGGTAGGATCATTACTAGCAATGCCGATAATATCTATAAACTTAATTTTATCAAGGACATTGATATACAGAGGATCTGCTCAGACCAGTGCATGCTTCCATTTTGAGAAGCAAAAATGGGTTAGAGAAAGGGGAAGCAAAGATTAGCTCCTCATCTTCTGCTGGGGTTGGGCAACAGCCTTTCCGCACAGTTCCCTCTCCTCTTTGAATGGTGCAATGAGAGCTCCCCATCCTGATTCTAACTACTACTAAACTAGCATTATAGGTAAGAAAAATCTCTTTTTGTACACTGGTATGGACACTGCTGCTGGAGATGTTACACGCATGCATAAAGCCCATTTGATGGTTGGTTGGCCCTGTCTGGCAGGTGGTATATGCTGCTAGCCCACTCTGTTGCATTACTATTGGGAGAAGTGCTGGAAAATGCAATAAGTCTCAAAGTAATAGCAAAAAAAATTAAGTACATCAGAAGCAGGAAGCCTGCTAAACAACCAGTGGGACCACTGGATGATTGAGATGCTAGAGGAGCACTCAAAGGCGATAAGGCCATTGTGGATTATAAATAAATAGAGATATCCCATCTCCTAGAACTGGAAGGGACCTTGAAAGGTCATTGAGTCCAGCCCCCTGCCTTCACTAGCAGGGCCAAATACTGATTTTGCCCCAGATTCCTAAGTGGATCCCTCAAGGATTGAGCTCACAACCCTGGGTTTAGCAGGCCAATGCTCAAACCACTGAGCTATCCCTCCCCCCAAATAGTGGAGAAACTAAATGAATTCTTTGCATTGGTCTTCATGACTGAGGATGTGAGGGAGATTCGCAAACCCGAGCCATTCTTTGAAGGTGACAAATTTGAGGAACTGTCCCAGATTGAGATGTCATTAGAGGAGGTTTTGGAACAAATTGATAAACTAAACAGTAATAAGTTGCCAGGACCAGATGGTATTCACCCAAGAGTTCTGAAGGAACTCAAATGTGAAATTGCAGAACTTAAATGATAGGTTACAGACTACAGATGTTAATCAGCTTCTGTACCAAATGCCTGGAGGAAAGCTAATATGATGCCAATTTTTAAGAAGGGCTCCAGAGGTGATCCCGGCAATTACAGGCCCGTAAGCCTGACTTCAGTACCAGGCAAACTGGCTGAAACTATAGTAAAGAATAAAATTGTCAGACACATAGATGAACATAATTTGTTGGGGAAGAGTCAACATGGTTTTTGTAAAGGGAAATCATGTCTGACCAATCTACTAGAATTCTTTGAGAGGGTCAACAAGCATGTGGACAAGGGGGATCCAGTGGATATAGTGTACTTAGATTTTCAGAAAGCCTTTGACAAGGTCCCTCACCAAAAGCTCTTAAGCAAGGTAAGCTGTCATTGGATAAGAGGGAAGGTCCTCTCATGGACTGGTAACTGGTTAAAAGATAGGAAGCAAAGGGTAGGATTAAATGGTCGGTTTTCAGAATGGAGATAGGTAAATAGTGGTGTCCCCAGGGGTCTGTACTGGACCCAGTCTTATTCAACATATTCATAAATGATCTGGAGAAAGGGCTAAACAGTGAGGTGGCAAAATTTGCAGATAACTATCTAGACTAGTTTTGTATTAAGTCCCAGGCAGACTGCGAAGAGCTACAAAAGGATCTTTCAAAACTGGGTGACTGGGCAACAAAATGGCAGATGAAATTCAATGTTGAAAAATGCAAAGTAATGCACATTGTAAAACATAACCCCAACTACACATATAAAATAATGGGTCTAAACTAGCTGTTACCACTCAGGAAAGAGATCCTGGTGTCATTCTGGATAGTTCTCTGAAAACATCCACTCAACGTGCAGCGGCAGTCAAAAAAGCGAACAGAATGTTGTAAATCATTAAGAAAGGGAGAGATAATAAGATAGAAAATATCATATTGCCTCTATATAAATCCATGGTATGCCCACACCTTGAATACTGCATGCAGATGTGGTCACCCCATCTCAAAAAAGTAGGGTTGTTGATTAATCACAGTTAACTCACGTGATTAACTCAAAAAAATTAATCGTGATTAATTGCACTGTTAAACAATTAAATATTTTTGTATGTTTTTCTACATTTTCAAATATATTGATTTCTATTAAAACAGAATATAAAGTGTACAGTGGTCACTTTATATTATTTTTATTACAAATACTTGCACAGTAAAAATAATAAATAGAAATAGTATTTCTCAATTCACTTCATACAAGTACTGTAGTGCAATCTCTTTATTGTGAAAGAGTAATTTACAAAATGTAGATTGTTACATAACTGCACTCCAAAACAAAACAATGTAAAACTTCAGAGCCTACAAGTCCACCCAGTCCTACTTCTTGTTCAGCCACTCGCTAAGACAAACAAGTTTGTTTACATATAGGGGAGATAATGCTGCTTGTTTTTTATTTACAGCGTCATCTGAAAGCAAGGACAGGCATTCACATGGCACTTATGTAGCCAGCATTGCAAGGTATTTACATGCCAGGTATGCTAAACATTCGTATGCCCCTTCATGCTTCAGCCACCATTCCAGAGGACATGCTTCCATGCTGATGATGCTCATTTAAAAAAAAAAGTGTTAATTAAATTTGTGACTGAACTCCTTGGGGGAAAATTGTATGTCTCCTGTTCTGTTTTACCCTCATTCTGCCATATATTAAATGTTATAGCAGTCTCGGATGATGACTCAGAACATGTTCGTTTTAAGAACACTTTCACATCAGATTTGACAAAACGCAAAGAAGGTACCAATGTGAGATTTCTAAAAATAGCAACAGCACTCGACCCAAGGTTTAAGAATCTGAAGTGCTGTCCAAAATCTGAGTGGGACCAGGTGTGCAGCATGTTTTTAGAAGTTTTAAAAGAGCAACACTCAGAGGCAGAAACTACAGAAGCCGAACCACCAAAAAAAGAAAATCCAACCTTCTGCTGGTAGCATCCGACTCAGAAGATGAAAATGAACTTGCTTCAGTCTACACTGTTTTGGATGGTTATTGAGCAGAACCCATCATCAGCATGAACGCATGTCCTCTGGAATAGTGGCTGAAGCATGAAGGGATATATGAATCTTTAGTACATCTGGCACATAAATATCTTGCGATGCAGGCTACAACAGTGCCATGCTAACACCTGTTCTCACTTTCAGATGACATTATAAACAAAAAGCGGGCAGCATTATCGCCCGCAAGTTGTAACCAAACTTATCTGTCTGAGCAATTGACTGAAGTAGGACTGAGTGTACTTGTAGGCTCTAAAGTTTTACACTGTTTTATTTTTGTATGCAGTTTTTTTTCTTTTTTTTACATAATTCTACATTTGTAAGTTACACTTCCTTGATAAAGATTTCACTACAGTACTTGTATAAGGTGAATTAAAAATACTCTTTTTATAGTGCAAATATTTGTAATATATAGAGTGAGCACTGTACACTTTGTATTCTGTGTTTTAATTGAAATCAGTATTTGAAAGTGTAGAAAACATTCAAAAATATTTAAATAAATTGTATGTAATTACTTTAAAAAAATAGTGTGACAGCTCTACAAAAGAGATATATTGGAATTTGAAAAGTTTCAGAAAAAGGGCAACAAAAATAGTTAGGGGTATGGAGTGGTTGTCCTATGAGGAGAAATTAATAAGACTGGGATTTTTCAGCTTGGAAAATAGATGACTAAGGGGGGATAGGATAGAGGTCTATAAAATCATGACTGGTGTGGACAAGTAAATAAGGAAGTGTTATTTACTCCTCCTCATAACACAAGAACTATGGGTCACCAAATGAAATTAATAGGCAGCAGATTTAAAACGAACAGAAGGAAGTATTTTTTCACAACGCACAGTCAACCTGTGGAACTCCTTGCCAGAGGATCTTGTGAAGACCAAGACTATAACAGGGTTCAAAAAATGGATGGATAAGTTAATGGAGGATAGGTCCATCAGTGGCTGTTAGCCAGGATGGACAGGAATGGTGTCCCAAGCCTGTTTGTCAGAAGCTGGGAATAGGCAATGGGATGGATCATTTGATGAATACCTGTTCTGTTCATTCCCTCTGGGACACCTGGCATTGGCGTCTGTCAGCAGACAGGATACTGGGCTAGATGGACCTTTGGTCTGACCCAGTATGGCCATTCTTATGTTCCTACGTTCTAAGCTATTGGGCTAGGCCACGTCAGATTAGCACACTTCTTAAGATAGCTAGGAAAGAAATTCAGAATACAGGGTTCTCTGCAAGACATATTATGGTGATAAAATGTCTGTTTTTGCTATTTTGTTTGGAGACATTGGCAAACTAGCTGTATAGACCACACTGCTGTACTACTGAGAGAAACCAGAAATATTTGTAAAACATCAGGAAACTAAAAGCTTAGTCTTGATGTAAAAGGTGAAGATTTGGGATGACACTGAGATTTGAAGCAAACCATGGCTGTGGAAACAACCCTAGATTTTGTAATTTGAGGGCTAGCACAAGAGGTATTAAAATGTGTAGTAGTCCACTAAAAATGCAGAAAGTAATCAGTTTATTTCTTTTGAGAGAAAATATTAAATTTAATGCCAAAGTTTGTGCTTTGGGAAACCTTAGTACTTATAAATTTAACAAAGTTCTTGAGATATTTCTACTGCATTCTGTAAAAAAAGTGCAAAACAAAAACCAGAAATTAAGTAACATTTAATCCTGTTTTTGATAGTACAGTGACTAATCCACCCAGAAGAAAAACAGATACTGCACACAGTACTAAGGGTGAAATTCATCCAGGTGTGGAAAGCCAATGCAAAGCTTTCCACCTCACTAAAAAGGCCCATAGTGGGGCTGTGTGGGAAAACAGCTAGCTGAATGGCAATAGAGGGAAAATGCTCATTGCTGGCCCCAGGTAGGAAGGCATACAAGGTGGTGATAAGGACAGGCTAGAAGAGAGCCATAGGATCTGTTTCTGCAGAATTTATGCTTTTAACAGACTGCACAAGTGTCCCCTAGTCTGCCTTCGGGTCAGGGGAATGGAAAGGTGGCTTAGTCATCTTCCTCCCACCCTCTCCTCTGATGCACCAAGGATGTCCTGGCTGCAGGTGAATATTTAGAGAGACTAGGGGATTGGAACAGTGATGAAGACGGCCCAGAGAGTTACAAATCAATCTGATGACTTTCCAAGGGAACATCCAAACTATATTTTGCTTTGAAGCAGGAGATGCACCAGTGGCTCTCTGGAGTTAGTAAATAAAGTGCTTTAATCTGAGACAAATTAAGTTCATCTTGAGTTCCCTTAAATTAAATGACTTTGGCAGCCTTAGCAAAGAGTGCACAAAGGCAAATATATAGTGGCTTTTCCACAAAGCAGCTGCAATCCCCACTATGTAGGAGGATAATGACTAAGACCTCTCATCCCTAAAAGAGGAAATTCTTGGTCAAAAATTGGAGGTAAAAGTAGCCAATATAAAGATTTTACTCTGTATTCATCTGCACAATATTCTATGAAGCAAGTAATGATCAACACTACCAATCACCTCTGGTCTCTTTACTCATGCAGTATCAAAAATTTTTCCTTTATACTGTAAAGAAAGATTTTATGACAACTCCAAACAACAAAAGTTCACTCCTAAAAGAAAGCAAAATACCAGAAATGATAAGAGTGGGAAAATTCGTTAATGCCTGACTTGAGAGGAGACGTTGACGCTTCCAAATACCTGACCAAACCCCCCCCACAAGGAGCACTGAACATTGGAGATGGAGCTCTATATTTTCAGACATAGGTACATGCTGTACAACGCAGGCCACACTTGCAAAGTATGAAAGGATTCAACACAAAATAGTTTTCTGTACATTTATATGAAAAGGTGTTTTGGTTAAGTTTATTAATTTGAGCATCAACACCACACTCATTCCTACTAATCAGTCAGTATTGAAGACCATAACAGGGCACCATGGATGAGGGGTTTATATTTATCTATTGACATACTCGTGCTATATAGTGGCTAGCACAGTAATAAGCTAATCACTTTCCACACACACTATTTATTTATTTATTTATTTCACAAAGAGCCTTCTGAGATTCCCAATGCCTCCATCACCCAGAGATCCTCCTGAGACACTGGGACCAATGGACTTCCTTCCCCTTGCCCACAGTGTAAATAATGGCAGTAGCCGCAGTTTTTTTTGTAGAGTGTGTATTTGGGTTTTTTCCCCAAAACAGATATGCCCTGTTAGAGAAAATATATATAGAAAAGAAAACTATAAAGGAGTGGTATATGGAGATGGCAGTCTATGCACAAACTATTTACTATCACATACTATGCAACATGAAGTCAGTAGGACCAATAGAATTACTGTTGCACACTGGAAACCATTTGCGAATTATACAGGTCTTAATACAGCTGAGGAAATAGGGCCTTCTAGCCCACTCCTTACCAGCACCAGAAGGGACTGTCCTGAGGCACCAAGCCTTGGCCTCTCTTCCTACCCTCCAACATGCGGACCTGGAGCTGCAGCCAGGAAGAGTTTTCGAAAGCCTCTAATTGACCATCTTTTCACTGACCTCTGAAACTTGGATTCTGGGATTTCTTCTCCCATCATCCTTACCTACTCCTACCATCACAAGCCTTCAGCTACTCTCTCAATTTCCCTGTCCATTATCCTCCTCACTGTCTCCCTTCTCTAACAATTCTTTCCTTTCCCCGCCCCCCACTTTCACTCTGAGTGCCATCACCAAAAAACTGAAGTT
Organism: Trachemys scripta elegans; assembly: GCF_013100865.1. NCBI lineage: Eukaryota > Metazoa > Chordata > Testudines > Emydidae > Trachemys > Trachemys scripta. Next base: position 27,883,210 of record NC_048308.1, read on the forward strand.
TAACAAATAAAATATATAGAAAGATCCACAGAACGAACATGCCAAATAGGGTGATGGCAGCTAACACTCCCCACCCTTTCTGCACTGTACATTCTTTGGGGGCAGAAAATACCTACTTACAGTGTAGTGCTGACCATAGCACAATCGGGTCCAAACTGTAACTGGGGCTTTTGAATGATACTACAATAATAAATAAATGCTTAGAGTCACCAAAGGGTCTCTCAGCTTTTTGCACTTTACCTAGTGGTTTAATGTTTTCAAAGCACTATGGGAAGTGTAAGTCCTCACTACTCACCTTGTGAGGTAGGCAAGTCAAAGCTTATTTGTTTTGGGGTTTTTTGGTGAAGGGAAAGACAGATAAGTGCAAAAGTTTCAAACATGGCTATTGTTTCAAGTTACTCAAATGATGCTGGTCTTAGGGTAAAGAGGTGCAGAAAAGAGAGAGGGACATGAATGTCTGACACTGCCACAAAGCTCTTTGTTTGACAGTTTATTAAAGTCAACTCCATGGCAGTTTAGCCATATTCCCAGGTATTGCAGCTACCCAGTCAGCTGTCCAAATTTAGTGTCTTTGCTGCCTAGAGTCCTAATTATCATAATCAACTAATAAATAAGACAGTTAACAACAATTTGTACCACATAGTTAACAAACAAGAGCTATTTGTTGTAATTGTTTGTTAAATGCTTATTTAGAGCATCTAATTCAAAGTGCTACCTGGTATCAAAATACATTCCAAAATTGATGAGCTTTTGGAACATTCATTTATATAGTCACAGTGGCCAGAATTTCCTGTCTAACTTGCTTTGCACTTGTAGCTCTCTTAGAATTATATTGAAGTATTAATGAAACCTGAAAAGCACCATCATTATAGGTCTGCTGTCATGTCTTCATGGTATATTTTATAGCCCTCTTTACAAAGTGGAGTTTAGAAAAAACATTCTCCTTTTAAAATAAAACGTGACCATCTACCATTGAGTTATTTTGTCAATATTAACTTTTTCATTCTGCCTCTGCAGCACTCATTATTTGCTCTAGCAAACCTCAGCACACCTGAGTCCTATCCATAATGGGTTAGAGTTCTAGAGTATCAATCCATAATAGAAAGATAAGCCATTTTTCACACACATCGGTCATCTCAGCTCAGCGATCTACTGACCTCTCTCGGATTTGAAAATGCTATTTTGTTATGGTTTTCCTGTCTTTTGCAAAGCAATTTTACTTGAATGATGTATAATATTACTTTACTACTTTTTATAACAGTTCAGGAGAAGTTTATAAGAAAGTCTAGGAGACAACATACTTTAATGTTATAACATGGAATAAGAAATTACATTAGAGGTTTTTCTTTGCATATAAAGAATCATTTTTATGCTTCCATATTTACTTACTCAATTATATCCTAGTTAGCAAACTATCATCTTTATAAAGTTTTCAATTCTCAATATTTAATTGCTGCGCTGTTCATAACCAAACATCAAGCCATAAAATTTTCAAGAGGATATCTAGGCATATTTTGTGCCTCCCTTGATTTGCATTTCTCAACCACTGCTCCCAGCAGAAGGACCTGAAAGCAGCATTAAAAATATACAAAGAAGAAAAGCCTGGAGTCAGTGTGTTGCTCCAACATAATCCAAACTATAGATTTATCCATAGCAAGTTTTTAAAACAGGGTCTAGCTATGATGAATTGAAAAATCCCAAGAGGCAGTTAAAGAGGGAAGTTTCTTTAGAGGTACAGTTTCAGCTAATAAGGTATTGATTTAACAAAAAATATTATCATTGTAGATATGACAGAGAGAGTGCAGGAGGAAATGAGTCAGAAAAATGAAGGAAGTCAGACCTTAATTATCTGATCTATGGTTAGCCAAAACATGGGTTTCTTGGAGTTTGACTGAAGCTTTGCAGAAACTTGCTTTAAGCTTCTGTTTTTGAAGATCTTTGCCTAGGTAACTGTCCCAGATGGGATGAGAGAGAAATGTTAGACACCTTTGTATTTGTCTCTTACTACTCTTATCTGGTCACCACCCTTTAAAGAAGCAATTCTTCTGTCCTCTTGTAATAGCTTTTCTGGTTCCATAAGTTGGCTCTATCTTCTTAATAGAGCCACCGTTACTTGGTTTAAATTAACTAGCTGCAGTTGTCAGTCTAGTTTTCTGATGTTTACCCATTATCATGTGGGTGGATTATTCCAAGTTGGCTTCTTTGGTTATTTGTGTATGCATGTATAGACATAAGGATGCCAGTTATCCTTCATTTTCTCATTATATTTTTGTCAGTTTATGGCCTATAATTAAGGCTAAGATTTTGTCATGGTTATATTTAGTAAGAGTCACAGACTGGTCACGGGCAACAAAATAAATCACGGAAGCCATGAATGGTCTGTGACTTTTGCTGCTGCGGCTCCATAGTTCCCCCCACCACCACTGTGGTGACTGGGAGTTGCAGGGTCCCCGCCCTCCCTCCCCACACGAGGCTATTGCCCCGGCACTGGAACCCCGCAGGGGGACCCAGAGGAGGCTGTCGCCCTGTTGCTGGAACTCTGCCGGGGCCCCGCTGACTGCCAGCTCCAGTCTGAGGCCCCAGGGGCTGAAGCAGAGAATGTCACAGAGGTTTCTGCAAGTCAGAGCTTCCATGACTTCTGTGACCTCCATGACAAAAACGTAACCTTGCCTATAATCTCTATTTTTGTCCTTTAAGAGTTAAAGTTCTAACTGTATTAACCCAGCACAGACAGACCAGTGATGGTGAATTAGTTTTTGGTTTATCTCTGGCCATCTACAAGTATAACATTTGAAAACTTGAATTTCTATATCCTAACAAGTGTCTTTTACCAACTCCTGTATTTTAGTTGTAAAAGTTGGTAGCATTTCAGCTAGCATGTGTATATGGGTGTCTATCATGTTTCAAGTTACTCAGCTTCTGAGTAAATGGGACCTAGATGTGGCATCTGCCAAAACTAATATCTTCATTGGCACCCAGATTAGATTCAAGTATTTCTTTTGTAATCTCACATACAATGTTTGTATTCTACGAGATTCAGGGTTTGGGAAATTTCTATCCCAATTGGTTTTATAACAGATATATTAGTGAAACACAGAATATCAGGGTGGGAAGGGACCTCAGGAGGTCATCTAGTCCAACCCTCTGCTCAAAGCAAGACCAATCCCCAGACCCCTAAATGGCCCCCTCAAGGATTAAACTCACAACCCTGGGTTTAGCAGGCCAATGCTCAAACCACTGAGCTCTCCCTACCTTTTATACCATAGGATTCTTGCAAACTATTTTGAGTCTCTCCCTCTCTTTGGGTCATTTTTCTAGAGGCAAACAATTAGAAACATGGTGTAATAAAACAGCATCACATCCACTTTCAGACATCAGGAGTCAATATAGCCAGTATGCATATTTAAAGCTGCAAAATAGTGGTGTTCGTTCTTTGCTTTTTGGTTTCTATTCCATTTGGATCATTCAAACAGACATCCAAACTTATTAGAAGTACCCTATCTAGGTTGAGGTACTTGCACTTAATTGGTTCCATTTTTGCAATATTCTGGATCCACATGGAATGAATGCTCTGAGCTACCAAAAATAGCAAGTCAAAGAATAGATATAATTTTGGCAGAATTCTTGAGAAGGAGAGAACAGTCTGCAGACAATCTGCCAAAAAGACAAGACCAAGATAAATGGACAAATTTTAAAACCTGAATTGTATGAAGCATACTAAAGTGAGTTTGCTTTGTGGGTTTTTTTGAGGTTTTTTAAACTAAATTATGGAGACAGATGACATCACAGGAACAGCTGGCCAGTTTTCACTTGTACACGAAGATTTCTTTTGCAAAAGATATCTTCATTTCCATTACATCAGTTAACAGTCTACCATATCAAACGCTGATGTTCACTTCCCTTTCTAGCACTTTCAGCTTTTTCCATTTCTTTTTATAGAATATATTCATGAGCTGTGGTTTCCTCTGAAGCTGATCCTCATCAAACATGACCTTTCTGATGGTTCATGTTGCTCTGCTATAAATTAAATGGAAGGAACTTGGTCTGAGATTAGCACTGGTGTCAATCAGAAATCTATCCTACCACATCTGCTCTGTCAAGCCACAGATTGGACACAAAGGAGTACAGCAGATGGCAAAAACTTTGAAATCAACTAACTTTTAAAGATGTTTTATTTTGGACATAGAAATAGGATGCTTTCTAGTGGATATTTCTCAAAAGCAGACATGATAAAAAAGGACAGTACCCACATCTGCTAGACTCTGGATGAGTGTCACTGTATCAATGACTGGAAAATCTGAAAGAAGGATGTGAGAAGAGAGTCAGTAAAGTTCATAAGAGAAGTTCAAGTTTAATACGAGCAGCAATTAACAATGAAGATTAAAAATTAAAAATCATTTGATGGGAATTTATAGAAAAAGTTGGTACCCAAAATAGAAGTTCACTAAAATAGTTCTGTAATATTTTCCTATTACCAGCTAATCAAGAAGTGCGATTTTTTTTAGAATATTTTAGTAGAAAGCATGATAAGTGAAATTTAAATACATTGCACAGAAGTTTAAAAGACATTGCACTAGGAAGGGTTAACCATGCTATGAAGCTGTAGAAGAGGTTTGCAGTTCAATAAGAATCCAAGGACAAAAAAAGTGAGGTGATGTTAAAAGAGGAGTGGAAGAATAGTTTTGTGGATAAGGCCAGCGGGTGCTGGAACAATTAGTATAGTGGAGGTGCTCAGAGCCATTGAACCAAATTGTAAACCCTGTATATTATGGAAACAACTCCAAGTACCCCTACTTCTAGCACCTATGGTTAAGGCACTGGCTTGGGTCTCAAAATCTCAGCTCTGCCAGACTGCTTATGCGTTCATCCTGCAAACACTTAAATGTGCTTATTTTCACTACCACAAGTAATCCCATTGATTTATTCATGGTGATAGAGTTAACCAAGAGCATAAAAGTATATGCAGGATTGGGGCCAGAACCTCTCTCCCTCAGTTTTCTATCTGTGAGCCCTATAAATATATTTGTGAGCCCTATAAATACCTAGAATAGATAAATAGTGCTTTGCCATCACAGAATAAAACCTAACAGACAAAGGGGAAGAATACCTAACTGTAGACTTGGAAGGTTAGGTCATAGTGTTACCATGCTCATCATTCCACACTCAAATATGTAGCACTGTCAGTTATCATGGGAGAATTAGAATTAAGTGAGGACCTGATTCTTCAACCTGTACTCACACTGGACAGCACTAATATGGGCAGTCCCACTGATAATAAATAATTCACTCATGTCAAGTCTGGAGATAGAATTTCCACCACAAAGAAGGACACTGGCTCAGAAGCTAACACAAGTTGCTTGAGATCAAAAGTAGGCAACATGGTGAAAAGATAACAAAAGTCAAAAGTTTTCTGAAAAGAAAATGATACTAGTTGGACAAGATTTAGCAATCTAGCAAATGGATGCTGACCTAGAATAAAAGGGATCTATTGATTAATGCATTGGTGGGAAATTATAGGAGTGCTTTACTACACCTCATGCAGAAGAAAATTATAAAAACCACTTGGATTTAGTTTTGAGATGCACAGAGGCTATGGTTGGAAACAGAGGGCTAAATTCACATCTGGCATAAGTAAATAACTCCCACTGATTTCAGAGGAAGTTTCACCCAATTATTCTGGAGCTGAATTTTTAATTTAAAGAGCTTGAGGGTAATTACTGTGGCTGCATCACATAAAATTTGTTGGTGAAACTAGTATATGATGTTTGAGTCAGAAAAAGCAAGTGAAAGTTTAAGAGATTTTAGGGGTCAAAACAACAACTCCCTGCTTCACTGCAGAGGGAGTCTTGTCCATAGAAACGGAGCACTTCCTCTGGGACAGGTGAACCATATGCAAGGCCACTTCCCAAGAGGATTGCAGTCATGTCACATCACATTATGAGGCACACAATGTGAGTTGCTCCAGTGACAGCATAGAGGAGGGCAGAGGGCATCAGTCAGGGCAGGATCAGAGGATCTGCTGCTGCAAAGTGGAGCAGGAGCGATATGGATAGCTGACTCAGTGTGCTCCTCATCACAAGAAGAGGATTCCTTCCCTCATATCTTCTGAATATCTGGCCTGCTACCGCCTCATGCCTGGTGTTAGGCTCAGAATTTTCCCTTCAGCCCAGGGCATTTTGTTCACAATTTGGAGAAAATGCATAAGCATGAGAAATCACAAGAGGATTCCAGGCCTGGTTTCCAGAACCTGGATCTAATAAGTTTATATTAGTTCTAGAGGAATCAGAGCATTTTACAAGATAAGAAAAATATACTGGTTACTCTCTCCCCGCCTCAATTTCAGTAACCCCATTAATCTGAATGGCACCCAAATGCCTGTAGGAGCCAGTGCCTGAGCGAGAACAGGCTGAAGCTGCCTGTTTCAGACCAATAGCACCTGTAATATCCTAGCGCATTGCTAAATGTCATTACAAATCAATCAACAGATATTTTAATTCAATATTGAAAACTCCTAGTCTGTGGGAGGGCTATACTCAAAAGGAAGCAGCTTATAAATAGCATCTCACAGAATATTGGAGTGCTTGATAAAAGGGGGTAGACAAGTGGAGCTATTTAAATTAGGGGTTGAGAATGTGGCTGTATAGTTGCATCTACAATAGCCTTTTTTCAGAAGTCTATCATTACACCACAATCATCACTGTAGCGCCATCAGCAGTAGAAACAGTTGTGCAGTGTTGGCAAGACATTTTAAAATGCAATATGCAAAATACGTGTGTAAACGTCCGGTGCGGGGGTCGGGCCCTCTCAGGGGCCGTCGGGGGCCAGGCCGCCTCACTACACAGCCTGGATCGGTCTCAGGGTTCCGCCCCTCTGGCAGGGACTAGGCCAACGGTACACGGCCTCTGCAATGCGCTCCTGCTCTCCGTCAGGGTCCGGCAGTAACTCAGGCCCGGGCTCCGGTCCTCACTGCCGGAGCTGGGGATTACAAAGTCAGTCAAGCCCCCGCGCTAGCTCAGGGCGGGGCAATAAACAATAGTTCGGGTGCTCAGCTCCGTGGATCAGGAGCTGAGTCCTGACAAACTCAGGACGTCCCAGGCCCTTATTCAGGGGAGGGCAACCCCCAATAGTCCAGGGGGCTCAGAACCTTCCTTCAGGCTGAGCCGTAAAGTCAGGAGTTAAGGCCCGGCCCTCAGTCAGGGCGGGGCAACAAACAATAGTCCAGGGGCTCAGGACCTTCCTGCAGGCTGAGCCCAGGCAGAGTTAGTAGGCCCTGGCCCTCAGTCAGGGCGGGGCAACAAACAATAGTTCAGGGGCTCAGGACCTTCCTGCAGGCTGAGCCCAGGCAGAGTTAGTAGGCCCAGGCCCTCAGTCAGGGCGGGGCAACAAATAATAGTTCAGGGGCTCAGGACCTTCCTGCAGGCTGAGCCCAGGCAGAGTTAGTAGGCCCAGGCCCTCAGTCAGGGCGGGGCAACAAATAATAGTTCAGGGGTTCGGGCTCAGGTCTGGGTATCAGGAGCTGAGCACGGACAAACTCGGGACGCCCCAGACCCTCAGTCAGGGTGGGGCAACAAGCACTCGTTCAGGGCAGCAAGCAATAGCTCAGTTGCGGTGCCAGAGCGCTGGCTGGAGGGGGAGGCTGCCACCCGTTAAGTGGGGTGGCAGGGGGGACACAGGCCCACCCACTCCACTGTGTCCCAGCCCGGGGCCCTAAGAGCGGCAGTCAGTCTGCCGCTGTGTTGGTGGGGTCCTGACCGCAACACACCAACATTGGTTCGCTCTCTGTTGTAGCTAGACTGGGGTCAGCTACCCCCGGGCTGCTTTCCATTTCCCCCTCCATTTGTACCTGCTCCCCGCTGGGCTCGGCAGCGGGGTCCCACACCATGGGTTCCTCAGTTCGCAGAGGGTCGTCCGGGTCGGGTTGCTCCTCCGGTCTCCAGTCAGGGGGGCGCTCGGGCCCCTCCTCGGGGTACCGTGCTCGGGGCAAGGGTGGCCAGTCTACGTCGGGGTACCTTGCTTGGGGAAGGCTTGGCCAATCCGCGTCGGGGTACCTGGCTCTGGGGAGGTCCGGTCGGCCGGCGTCCAGGTATCTGGCTCTGGGGAGGCTCGGTCCGTCCGCGTCGGGGTACCTGGCTCTGGAAAGGCTCGGTCTAGCCGGAGCTCGCACCGGCACGTCTGGCCTCTCCGGCCGCTGGGCTCTAACTGAGAGCTGGGGCCTGGCTCTTATACTTCCTGTCCCGCCCCTTGACTTCCGGGGGGCGGGAACAGGTGGCGGTGGCTCCGCCCACTTGGGTGCCAATTCAGGCTCCTCTCCCTCAGGGGCCGTCGGGGGCCAGGCCGCCTCACTACAACGTGTCATTCCTTGCATGAAGTATAGAGTGATTACCGAGTAGGGCTAGATACTCCCCTTGTGTAAATCAACATATCACCCTTGTAAGTCAGCATGGTGAAGACATCAGCTGAAGAACTGGCCCATGATTAGTTCAATAATTGTATAGATCACAATTTGCTGAAACCTATCCATTCTTTAACAAATACAAAGAAAGAAAAACATGGAATAATTTTAATTTCCTGTGAATATTCAATATTGGCTCTCTGATGGTTAGTTGCAATAGGTCAGGGAAGCTAGTCCCTTACTGGTTAAGCATGCAAAACATTTCTGATATTACTACTACTTGCCTATATGGATGTAAAGTTCTATTTTCATCAAAACTTGTATACAATTTTGGAATTTGCATTTGCTATAAATATTATAACAAGAGTATCTCTCAAAATATAAATGTCAGCAGAAAAATTAGTACCCCAGGGCTATTAATTTTAGTGGCTTTCCTGCATTCAGTGGCCATGAGTTAAGTTGGCTAAATGTGATGAATTAAAAACAAAGACATTGTGAATTAACCCAATACATTGTACTTTGCTAGCACAAGAACAGTTTCAAAAATCATACAGTATTACATTAAAAAAACAAAAACACTATGCTAATGTTATTTCCAAAGTAAGCTCTCAAAAACTGTTGTGCATATGCATTAAAATACTATTTTAGTTACATGATCACATGCTATTTTTCCCCAGGACCCAGCCTCATTCAGTGAACAGTAGGGATGGTGCCCAGGAAAGAAGACAGCAGTTCAAGATTAATACTGCATCATTTTGTGATATCTTCCTTCTTTACAGTTTGCAATCCAAAACCTGTAAGAATACAGAACTGTGCATTTCCCCATGGTCCTTCTATGGGAGTAGAATTTGAGTGCCTCAAAACATTAATACATTTATCTTCAATGTGAGATATTTTATTATCCCTTTTGCAGATAGGGGAACTGACAAAGAGGCTTTCCTGAAGCTGCATAAGGCATCAATAGCAAAGCCAGGATCAGAACTCAGGATGACAGTTGGGATCGGAAAACAGTTCCCTGTCCAAGAGGAATTTGAGATTTAAAATTTTTTTCCAGTCACTAATCAGGTTGGGGAGAGGGATAGCTCAGTGGTTTGAGCATTGACCTGCTAAACCTAGGGTTGTAAGTTCAAACCTTGAGGGGGCCATTTAGGGAACTAGGGCAAAATCTGTACTTGGTCCTACTAGTGAAAGCAGGGGACTGGACTTGATGACCTTCCAGCTCTATGAGAAAATCTGGAAGATTTTCATAAAATGAAGGAAGTTTGGATCAGGTCACACAAAACATTTAATTTAAGTGAGTTCTCATGTGGGACAGTCACCACAAGACTTTTTCTATAGACCCTTACCTTGTACTCTACACACCTTCCAACACCTTGAGCAAATGAGGCAGAGATTCTTCAGAGAGCCTCATTCACTACACAGGGATTCATTGTCTAAGCACCATCCATCCCACATATTGAATGAGGCATGGGTCCTATGGGAAAAGAGAGTGTATGATCAGATAATTAAAGACTATCATAATGCAGATACACAAGGAGGCAAATCTTAAGTAATGCAGACATCTTCAGGGGCAGGTGAAAACTTAAGAGAGAATCCAGCAGAAACACAGAAGAAGCCCCATGCACAGCGAGAGAAGCCTGGTAGCATTACCCTGAGAGAAATGCTGAGAACACTTCTGATAAAGTGCTAGCTGAAAAAGACTTAGAGCTGTGAGCAAACAAATGATCTCCTGTTTCATTCCTATGATGTTCAAGGAAACAGGACTTCTGTTTATTTACAAAGAATATACAGACTACATCAAAGAAATACCAGACTCCATAATCAATTTCTCCTAATGAAAACAACCTGCCAGACTCTGAAAATTGACTAACTGCTCTGGACAAAAAGGAGTAACTTTTTTGGTTTGCAAAACTAGTTTGATCTTAAGTCTGTTTCATTTTTAAATGTGTGTCCTTGTCAAGAGTGTTATTATCTCTATTACACTGAGGGGAGGAGGCAGGGCCAGCTTTAGGAAGTGCGGGGCCCGATTTGAATAGTTTTGACAGGGCCCCGGCAGGGATGACTCACCCGGGGGTACTCTGAGTCTTCGGCAGCACTGAAAGACCCACCGCCGAAGACCCGGAGCGAGTGAAGGACCTGTCGCCAAAGTGCCACGGAAAACCCGGAGCGCCCCCGGGTGAGTAAAAAATCTTGGGCACAGGCACGGGACCCTTTTATGCGCAGGGCCCGATTCAGGGGAATTGGGGGAAATCAGCATAAAGCTGGTCCTGGGAGGAGGGATAGCTCAGTGGTTTGAGCATTGGCCTGCTAAACCCAGGGTTATGAGTTCAATCCTTGAGTGGGGCCATTTAGGGATCTGGAGCAAAAATCCATCTGGGGATTGGTCCTACTTTGAGCAGGGGTTAGACTAGATGACCTCCTGAGGTCCCTTCCAACACTGATATTCTATGATTAGCTCCCAGAGCAGCTAAGATCAGGGACCCATTGTGTTAGATGTTGAACATATACCAAGTAAGACAGTTCCTGCTGCAAAGAGCTGACAATATAAGAAAGTCAAAACAAAGGAATCACCCTCATTTTATAGATGGTCAGCTGAGCCACAGAGATTAAGGTCACAAAGTTCAGTTTCTGGGCTGTGCAAAAAACTCTCTCAGATCTTAGCCTTGTGTTTTAAGTATTGGGTTGGAACTGTTCTCTCTCTCTAATACATAGCATAAAATGTCCCATTATTTTTTTAAAAAGCCAACCAAAGCTGGAGAGAAGAAGATCATGCCTCTAAAGCTAGACTACCACAAATAAGGGACCCTGGGGACAGGATGAGAGAATAAGCCATACATGACAGATCACTCAATGCACTACTGGAAAATGGTCAGATACCTCATGGTATAAGAACCTGACTCTATATACAAATGAAGTGGTTGCCTTTAAAATCTTTACAGTTTTGCCATAACATGACTTAATTACTTGTAAATTATCAGCCCTCTGCATTTGTATTTTTACTGTGCTCCATTTTCTTCTCTGTACTCATGTTTACCCCATTTTTAAGATAGGTATTGCATATAGCTTCTGGGTCCAGGAAAGTGGCTTTTTGTAACTGATGCCTCACCTCTGCCCCTTTTCCATTTGAATAGATCTTGGGGCCAATTACAGGAAACACAAATGAAGTCAAACTTCCACAGAAACCATAATTCAATTATTTCTCTTTTATACATACAAGCTTATCAGTATTTATTATCTCAAAAAAATGTGTTTTGCAATTCATGGTTCAAAGCACATTTTCATTAAACTGTAAATCTTCCCCTTCGTGGTGATCTTGTCTTGCTCATATAAAAGGTACTCGGCATCAAAAACAAAATGAATGCTCCTCACTGATGAACAGGAAAAACAAGGAAATAATGGCAGCTAGAAAGCTACTCTATGAAGCCTTAACCAATCTTAGGATTTTAACATATATTTAAATGGTTAAGCAGTTTAACAAAGCTTAAATGTTTGCTTTTTAAATTAGTTTTGTAGTCAGCTTTCAATCTCATTTGAGTCCAATTTTCTGAATTTTCCCTCCTCCCAAAACAAATGTTATTTTCTTGTATTCTCCCAGCTTCTGATCATGAATGACTTGTGATCCAAATTCTGCTTATTCCTTTGAAGTCAATAAACCATTCACTCAAAGCCTGCTCACCTTATTCATGTAACCCCCTTTGCATGCCAAAACTACCGCATAACAAAGCTAGAAATTGAAGTTGTATATGTTCCTGCCCCTTAACTGTAAAGACATTGTTTTAGCTTTCCCAAATCCACTTCTAGACTTTTGAACTTTTAGTTCAAAACAGTTTTTGCCAAGTTAGCACTATTAAAAAGTCCATTGGCCTATAGTAGAAAAGGAACATTAGCAGTCATTCGCTAAGTAAGATTCCTATCTCCCACATAGTTGATAGACAGGAATGTTACACTGAGTAGAAATGTCAAACAGTTTTCTAATTGCAGCTATTGCTGATTATGGGGATTAAAAAAAAAAAAAAAGAATGAAAAGCTAAATGCCATATAGACAACTGTATCAACCAGAGCTCTGTAAATAATTCAGCTTGAACCGCGACACAACTCAAAATGATGGTGGATTGGAGTCTTTAAGTCCATGAATGATGAATTCAGGTTTAGGAATGTGCACAAAACCGGGATGATTTAGTTAACATAACTCTAGCCGTCCTTCCAAGTGATCCAGACTCCAGGCATCTCCATTCTTCAAGGACCTGCAACTTTCCTTTCCCACACCTTACCATTTTGGGGGTGAGATGCTGGGGGAAATCTATTCAACAGCACAATCCGAAAGCACAACTAAAGAATGTTTTCTTCTTATCCATCTCCTGCCTCCCTTTCTCTTTTCCCGTATTCCTCAGACATTCAGAAGATTGCTGGCTGGAGGTCCAGTGGTAACACAATAGGTACACATTTACAGTTTTAAAGGAAATGTGTGGAGGGGGAAGGTTCCACATAGTATTCTGAATCATTTGGAGAGCTACCTGGGGATGAAGGAAACTCATACATAACTTCCCAAACCTGAGAAGGGGAAAATGTATGTGTTTTACTGAGTTGAGCCTCATCATGATAAACTGGGTTTATTTTTTATGCAGCTAAGGAATCTCTGACTAAGACATTGCTTTGACAGTTGTCTCTCATAATTACAGCTATTTGTTCTCCTCACAGGAGAATGTTTAAATACAGACTGAAAGCAAAGCAAAAATACTCTTGGAAATATTGCCCATTGTGTATTTTTCAGCCTGGAAATCTATTTCCATCTTTTCACCCTATACTATTCCAAGCTTAATATGCAGCGTTTGATAAAGATTACATCCCTCAAATTTTGGAAATCACATGCCAAATTTCCAGACGATCCTATTACTTATGCCTTTTGCATGGAAAATATTTTAATATAACAGTCAGGAAACTAGAATACATGTTTAAGATTACCTTTATTTTACTTGTGTGGAGAAGTGGTTATGTAGTAAGAACTACCTCTGATCTCTTAAAGAAAATGAATAAAGTCATTAGATACTGGGTTACTTTGGTTTTCCAATGACATAGCTAAGAGAAGATGAATTAAGTACTTAATCAACATCAGCCTGTTCTAGTTTTGCCACATGGAATGCAGAGGAATCATTTTCAGGTAAAGAACTGAAAGTGTGTTCCAGCGGCCATTGTCTAAATCAGATCCACAGAACTTCCCCTGCATCCTCTACCTTGTACACAAAGCTTTATCTGTAATTGAATCCTTAGAGGATGAATTATAATTCTCTGATAAAATAAATCCTACAATATTTTCAAATAAATTTGGTGGATTTAAATGTTAAAGCTAATTTGTCTCAATGGGAAATTAAAATATAATTTTGAAACATTTTTCACATTGGTGTGGTTAGCCTTTGTTCACCTCCAATATACTGAAAGACGACACCTTCTAAGCTGAAGTAAAGACTTACACTGTGGCATTCACTGTTAAATATAAACTATTTATTCATTTAAATTCATCTGATAATTTACAGATAGCACTTCTGATTGTCCTGAATGTTCGATCTATTCTGTGCTGCTCTGCAATGTAATTGTTGTGCAATGTTTGAATAAAGTGCCTGCTGGGGATTCAGTAGTTGCAGATGCAATCCTTTAGTCACATAACCCAGTTGTACAGGAGACATGCTGGTCCTCGATTGCCACTACAGCATAGAAGCCGAAGCCAAAGCAGATGCAATAAAAAGTGGGTGTGGTTATTTCTATAGGATGCTCTGCTATTCCTACTATATGAAAAGGTACAAAATGACATAACGAAGAGCCATCAGTGGGCTGGTAAGTCATGGCACAAAGGTCCTCTACACCTGCTAAACCAGTGGCTCTCCAATTTTTTACTGGTGACCCCTTTCACATAGCAAATCTCTGAGTGCAACTCCCCCCCTTATAAATTAAAAACACTTTTTTTATATATTTAACATCATTATAAATGCTGGAGGCAAAGCGGGATTTGGAGTGGAGGTAGACAGCTCACAAACCCTCCCCCCCATGTGATAACCTCACAACCTCCGAGGGGTCCTGACCCCCCGTTCGAGAACCCCTGTGCTAAACCAAAAAAACCCTGTTTAAATGGTGCTAGCCTACAGGTACCTGGAGCTGGCAGTGTGGTCAATGGTTACTATTCATATCCATAAATACCCTGTGAAAGACAAGCCTAGATCCATGTTAATAGACCTGTGGGTAAGGTAGCCAATAACAAATCACATATACACAGCAATAACTGAAATGTAGGAATTGTGTCTCCAATTGAAAGAGGGGGTGGGAAAGACAACTCCCCACCACCCCACAGGGCTATATAAAATGTAATTAATCTGTTGGAGACATCCTATATGCAGCTATGAGACAGCTTATACTACTGACAAACTCCTATATCAGAACACAATCCTGTAAGCACCATGGTTATACCTTCAAAAGCTAGATAGCTCAAGTCATAGAAAACCATTTCCCTATCACTCCACAGCAGACCAAGGCAGGTGCAGAAAAAAGTGCACTTCAGCAGAAGACAATGTTTATGCCGCAGAAACCTCACTGTCGTGTACATGACCTGTGAAGGCAGAAGTGGCTGCATCTTCTACCATTCACCCACATCAATATCCAGCAATTGCCACTGCTTTAGTCATTTGCCTCTGTGTACGTTAACATCCAATACCATGGCTGGTTGTTTTGAGGGCTCACTACACATATTCCAACCACGCTCTCTATGAGAGTGCTGTTAACTACTGCTAGAAAATACTGTCTCAGACATCTTTCAACACAATTTCTAGGCAAGAGTCAAATCCCCAATACAACTATCTGGATTCAGTGCCACACTCCTGCCTTGGTCAAGCTGAGGCTGCTGAACGGCCAATTTACAGCTTGCTGACTAGGTTGCCTTTTTAACATTAAGCCATAGTGGTTTCAGGTATTTTACTGGTTTGCCAAAAGTCTCCCCAAACAGATGTGGCTATCAATGTTAAATCAACATTACAGAGCTTCCCTCAATCATGAAGAAGCAACCAATTCTTCTTAGTCAAAATGGTAAAATGCATTTATTTAACTGTAGATAACCAAATATTCAATAAAAATGAAAACATATGAAACAATTTCCATGCCATGTTATTTGTGGCAGCATATATATAGATATAGATATAGATACATACATACACACACACACGTGCTGTTAAGCCAGTCTTCTCTTTCAGTTATTATTGAAGTGTCCTCATTGTAGTGACAGAAATAGAACACTTGCACAATCCTACATTAGTGAAGCTGAATCACCATATTTTAGAAGTGCTAGTGCCCAGTGTCTTTTAGAAGCATAGTCAAACACGTTTTAATCATTTTCAGAATTACTTGTTCAATGCATGTACACCTGATGCTGCATTGCTTGACTGAGAAGCATGAAAGTGACTAAGGTGTGCATTTAGCACATCTCCTAGTAACATGTAATACCAACTCTATGGCTAAGTTTAAAAAAAGAACAAACATCTGAAATCACTGCATTGCTTGGCTAAATAACTGCAAATGTTGTCTCTCTAGAATACCTTTTCAAACAACAAACATGCTACATTGTCAATCAAGTAAAATATCTCACCAATGTAACTCACTAAAGCATGAAAAAAGACAACATATGGTGCACTACTCAATAGCAAAATATTTCTTTAAAAAGCAAATGATCATGTTTGTTTTCTAATTCTAGCACTTTGTGTAGCAAGAGGTAAGATGCTCTTGTAGTTAAGGCACAGGACTGGGATTTTGCAGATCTGGGTTGAATTACCAGCTCACCCATACACACACACACACAAAATCTCACTTCCAAATCTCTAAAAGATAGGGATAACAATTCCTTCCTTCACCCTCTCTTTTTTATTTAGATTGTAAGTAGGTTTCAATTTTATTTTCATACCACATTGGAAAGGATTTGGTTTTTTTGTTCCAGTATTTTCACAAAAAGGAAACTGGGCCTAAAGGTCCATTTTAGGACCAAAACTGGACAGAGATGGGGCCTGGTGGTTGGGCTACTGGCCAGGGATGGGAGGAAAAAAAACAGATTCCGGTTGCTGCTCTGGCTGATTCAGAGTAGAGTTTTTCCATTCCTGATCATGCAGAGCAAAGGTCTCCTACAGCCTAGGTCAGTCCCTTAACCACCAAGGTAGCAAGTCTCACATGCATTTTCATTTCACCAAAAGTGTTCTAACCAGCTCTAATTGTAAGTGCTTCCAGACTGTCACTGACTATGTATTTATAGGGTGCCTAGTACATTAGGGTATTGATTTCAGTTGGGGGCTCTAAGAACTACAGTAATAAAAAAAAGCAAGGGTTTGATACATTATTACTACTACTAGCTAGAAATTAACAGATTCTGCAGATGATGTCCTTAAAACCTCTACAAAAAAGGCACTGACATATAGAAAAGTCAAGGTGTGGAGAATGAGGGAGTTGTGCATAGTTTTTTATTATAGTCATGTCAGATTATTTGTTTGGGATTATCCTGCCTGACTGCACAGAATTTAAATCTAAGTATGAGGTGGGAGTGGAGACAAACAGGAAACAAAACAATGAGAGCAAGGAGATGGAGTACCTTATCAACCGTCACCATCCCCCATTGAAGCTATTACATGATGAATGTCCATGTCTGGCTCCAGCCAGCCTAGCAAGGTTTATTCTTCAGACCCAAGCCTAAAATCAAAGGGAGTTGTGACAGGGTGCTTTATTCACCACTAGATGGTGCTGCCAGCTGGCAATTCTGGGGATTAGCTGGTCAGGCCAATGCCCCTTCCAGCAGTTACACCACATCAGTTTCTTCTCTGCAGCCCCTCTCTGGCTCTTAGGAAACGCAACTGTCCTCTTCATGACTCAGCTCTCTGGTTGCCAATATTGTGGTTTCCCATCCAGAAGGGAGCGCATCAAGGTTCCTGCTCTCCAACACTCTGAGGCAGTCTTCTGCTACACTCCCTCACAGTGCCACTTCCACAGTGGCTGGCAAGGGATCCTGGGGCCACCCTCTACTCCAGGTTCAGGCTTAGGGACCCTCTACACAGCAGCCAAGGTCCATTCCCTGCACCTTGCTGCCTTTCCCTGAGCCATTTCCATACTACCTGGCCTTTCCCACTTCTCTGGGTTTGCCAGTAACTTTAGGAAACTAGTCTCTACAGTTCCTCAAACACTCCAGGAAATGACTGCAGCCTTCTTCCTGCTACTACTTCTGTTTCCATTTTTCTGTCTTTGATAGAAGCCCTGCCTGTCTTTCACAGGTGAGCTCCTCTCTAATTAGCTGTCTCAAGCCTAAAACTCTTCTCTTTGCAGTCCAGTTAGCTGATTGGGCCCACCTGGTCTAACTCAGCTCTTGCAGGGCCAGTGGGGGGTGCACACCCCATCACAGGAATATTAAATCATTGAAGGATCTCCGACCTAAGAATGGAAGGGGGTTTATGTGAGCAGCAGCTGGAGTGGAGCATCTGAGAGAGACACACTCAGAGGCTAGTGCAAGCGGCTGTTTGTAACTCTTAGCAGAGAAGTAGGGCAGTCTGGGTTTAGTGGAATTTACCCCACCCTAGCAAGGAAGTTAAGAACAAGGTACACGGGCCTTTGGTGTTGTAACCAATATCTGATCTCTATGTACCTTTAGGTGAATAAATAAACAATGTTTTGTTTTGAAGAATCTGTTTTTGAGTCACTTTAATCAGCTGCTGGTCACAGGTGCCTGGTGTAAGAGGGTTTACAGCTGACAGACAAAATTGGGCTTGGTGTGTTAACATGGTTGGGAAACAGGGGAACTGCCAGTTACAGAGTGGTTGAAGTACACGATCCCACCCTTGACAGAGGTGAAGAGAGTCAGGCCTATCATCTGAGGGACGCACTTGAGAGGGACAAAAAGGATCTAAAGCTCATTCTGTAACTATTACACCAGATAAAAAAAATTAGGACTTCTGTATTTGTCTCAAATTAAATGCTAGTTTATATAATCAAACATTTTTTCCTGTTAAATTCTCCCTGCTCTCCAAGTGGTGCAATTTCACCTCTTGAGCAAGTATATTATCAAGTTACTGAACATAAATATAGAATTTGAAAGGAAATCTGGTCAAGATATAAAGGCTGATCTCTTAGCCAAACTAGCAGGCTAAATAAGTCACCAAATCTATGTAGGTAATAAATGTTTCTATTAGCCTATTGCTTAGTATTGTCTGGAAGGCATCATTGCTGGAGAAAAATGAAGATTGGTTTCATGTATCCTTATTTTTCTTGCTGATACTATTACCACATAAAGGAGATCTCACTCACCTTTCCAAACGTACATTTTGCAGAAGGCATCCTGAAAGCTAGGGGAGTTGTGGTAACGTTGCTGATCCATTGTCACTGCCCACTAGACATATGTCATTGCTTCCATATGCTTATAACAGACAGCTGGTGCATTGCTAAAATAATTCTCCATCACTGAATGAAGGATAGGTTGATTTGGACTAATCATTTTACAAGTTTATACAATGGTTCATTGAATATTATAGTTGGGAGGGCCAGTATTTTTCTCTTTAAAAAACATTTTGAGTCATCACTATGAATACCTCTTTTCCCTAGCGTACTGTAAATATAGTATATGTTTCTTATTATACTTCATAATATATCCACTCCATTCATCTACCAAAATGACAAAGCTCAAAATTACTATTATATTTTAAAAGCTGTACATGTTCTCATGTAAAAATTACTTTATAAAAGCACTCTTCAAAGTTTATACTGAACTCATTCATAATATCCAGGAAACCTTGTTTGAAATCATACCTTGGTCTTTTCTCTCTCAGAGATATTTCCCAGACTAATCTATTGCAGTTATAACATGTAAGTGCTTTAGGTAGTCTCCCACCCCTTAGCCAAGGAACCCTAACACATTCAAACACACAGGGTAGTATGTTACTGCTACTGACATTACCATGTGCAACAGGTAGCATCTGTAGATGGAAGCTTGACTTTAAATCCAAAAATGTGCAGTCTGTAGGGGGTGATTTTTTTCTTCTTTTTTAAAGATTCTACTTTCTTAATATTAGAACTGCACCAAATGAAGATTTTACCTATTTTCTATTCTCTCTTTGTGTAGTGACTGCAGTAACTGAGGCTAGAAGATATGAACACCTGGATCCAGGCAGCTAAGTCTGTGTTCACACTGCCACCTGGGCAACTGCACATGATAAGAGGTATTTCTGGCTTCATATACCATTTGGTTATGGCTGTAACAGTTAAGGCTGCAAGAAGGAGCCCATGACAATATGTGCTTCTTTCACAGCAAGGCTTCAGATGTGCTCTGTTGAGAGTGATGTTATGATTTTGTCCAATTTTTAAAGATATGTTCCTCTTCTCACATACTTCACCTGTATCTTTATAGAGTTCACTTTCAGTAAGCTACTCTCCATGCAGGTGGTGGTGCTGTCTGTATTTGGTATGTGAAGGTAATTTAGACCTGTCATTTGTATATTGCTGGCCCTGAAGTTCATGTCACCGTATTATCTGCCCTGTGGGATTTCCATACATGTTGAGTAAGATGAGGGGCAGAGCTGATCCCTACTGTGGTTCATAGATAAAAATTCTCAAGGCAGAGGGAGAAGTGACCATTTGGGATGCTGGTCCAATAAAAGATATTACCTCACCTGCCTTGTCTTCCTTTGGGAATGGTCGTAAAAGGGATTGGAGCTGACTCAGTCCACTCTTTCCAGACAAGTCAGAGCCCAATCATCCTCAATTGTAATAAATGTAGCAGATAGGTAGGGTAGGAAGGATTAGATTTTTATCAGTAAGTGTCGGTAAACATCAATTTTGCTATACACACACAGACCAACCAAGATATTTTTAGCAATAATCAAATTTTACAGATAGGCAAAAAAATGCTGCTTGAGAACTTATTAGAGTTTGATTAAAGGATATTTAATTTGTATATTTTGACATGTGATGTTGGCAATTTATGTTTTATACATTTATATAAACATTTAACACTCTGAATCCCATCTACTGTCATTACATAATTATCATATGGCCCACTCATAATGTCCCACAACTGTGAAAATTTATAGATAAAAATAGAAAAATGCTTAAAAATAAATATCAATATTGTCCATCACAGTTATATAGAAAATTGAATTTTGCCAAGCCTCCATATGATTTTACCAATTTAATTTAATTTTTTTTATTTTATTAAAAAAAATATGTTGTAATTAAAAATTTCAGGACAGTTTGCCTGATGGTGTAAATCTGTGTCATTTTATTCACATCACTGGGGCAATGGTAATTTGCATTCGATGGGGACCTGGCCTCGAATTTAGAAGCTATCATCACTATTTAAGGCCTTTATCATGCAGCTCTTAGAACCAGTAATTACATTTACTAGAAGCTGACCACATTTTGAATGTAAAGTCATAGGTGCAGGGAAGAGTGCTAGATCCTGTAACTAGAAGTAACTAGAGCCCCATGGCCCCAATGAAGTCAGTGGGGCTTCATAGGATGAAGGGATATGCCTTCATGGATCCATTTCCAAGATCTATCCTTTATATCAGGGGTCGGCAACGTTCGGCACGCGGCTCACCAGGGTAAGCAACTTGGCGGGCCGGGCCAGTTTATTTACCTGCTGACACGGCAGGTTCGGCCGATCGCGGCCCCCACTGGCCGCGGTTCGCCGTCCCAGGCCAATGGGGGTGGCGAGAAGCCGCGGCCAGCACATTGCTCGCCGGCGCCGCTTCTCACCGCCCCCTTTGGCCGCGGTCAGTGGGGGCCGCGATCGGCCGAACCTGCCACGTCAGCAGGTAAATAAAACTGGCCCGGCCCACCAGGGTCCTTACCCTGGCGAGCCGCATGCTAAACGTTGCCGACCCCTGCTTTATATAATATTTTAGGCAAAAAAGTCTCTGATTTAGAACCTCCCTGGCTTGTCAGATCCCTCAGTTGGATCTTTTCATGATACATTGTCCCTTGCTCTCTCTTTCAGGTTTGATCGTTCTCTTTATTTCTTGGCCCTCTCCACCATTCTCTCTCTTTCTCTGTGAAAGCCCATTACTCTCTTAAGACAACATGCACATAGCCTTCCTTTCAGGTAACAATCCCCTCTTTCTTTCCAAACCTGCTCTGATTATTCAGTCTTCTTTCAGCTCTGTATCTCCTTTGTTCCATACCCCTCTATAGTCTTGGCCTTGGTCTTGCTGGGTGTGTTTTGTTATACTGTTATAGTCTGTTAAAATATGTATACATTAAATCCCATATATAGTTTGTAAATATATAGCAGCAATTCAAGATGGAGTTTGAACTGCCATCTTGTGACCACCATCTTGTTGTTTACTGTTATCATGGCCCAGTCATAACTGGATCCAACCGTTTTTTCCAAGGACAATTTTACCTCAGATTGTTTCCCGCCTTTGCTGGGACTGTACCATATTTTCCCGCCACTAAAGGCATAAAGGGACTGAACTCACTGACAAGTGGTGCATCCCAGTGACTGTGCATGCGCGGTTCAGGCATTCACAGCACCAGTGCATCGTTGAAGGGCCACCACCATGCCTGAGATGAAGAGAAAGGGAAGAAGACATTCCATCTTACCTGCTCCTGTTCCTGGATACAATATCACCAGAGGGTTTCGGTACGCTTCTTCCACCCTAAGACATCGAGGGACTCTCCAGTGCTCCTCCTTTGCAGGTTCCAATTATCCAACGAGTGCAGGTCCTGGACTTCACCGCCACCACAGACGTGCTGACAACATAGTGAGATAAATAGGGTTTCCTCAGTTGGGGGTTTATATGTGTTATTGCCAGGGTGATTTGTATTTTGGGCCTAAGCTTCATGTTCCTGTTTTAAAGCTGCTGTTTCACTCTTTTGTATTGTTTATCTAGTTACTGATTATTCACAATTACCCCTTCCCTGATTTGTAAATTTATCCCCCCAATACACTTACCTGTTGTTTTTACCTTTACCTATTGCCAGTTTTTTATTATTTACACTACACGTAGGGAAGAGGGAGGGAGACCTGTACAGCAGTCCACCGGTGACAGACACTGCAGAGAGTGGGTCTGCTCTTCTGAGTAAAAGGGGCTTGTTTTACATCTTGACACCTACATCATTATACATTTAGAGTTACCTTGGCTCCCCTTTGAGGTAACAGTCTCTGCTCCAGCCTCCATCCAGAGGTTTGTTCAGTTTCCAGCCCTCGCATCTCATTTTTCTCACTTTCCCTTTGCTCCTTAGTGATTACAGAAAGAGTAATGGGTCCTAACATGTATTTTGCTTGCTTTAGAAGTTGAGACACTATTTTCTACGTACTTTGTATTCACATTAAACTGTTAAAACCAATCATCTCTCAGCAAAAGCATCATGTTGAAACAATTACTTTTTCATTGGGAGTTCACAGATGTTATAAACAAAATAAAAATAAATTAACTAAAGTGATCTGGGGTAGAGGTCACTGAAGAAAATACTAGAGCAATAAAGAAAAGTCTAAATGATCAGGAGAAGCAATTAAAAACCTATTATAATTATGTCAGTAAATAATGGAGAAAACGTGTAAGGAAGTTCTGACAGAATTACATAGTTAACTGGTGGATTGTGTTAAGAGCTGTTCAGTTAGTAAAAGCAAACATTATCCAGACTATAGACACTACAAATGCAAGAAAAATGAGTTGAGGGCAAAATGAGATGTCTAGGTACAAGCTTAACATTGTTTGATGTATCTTGCATATCTTGCCCAGAAAAGCAGTTCAGTGACATTACTGTTTTTCTCCTTATGCAAACAATGCAACAATATAACAAGTGAGATCATATTTGAAAGGGCAAAAAGGGACTGAAAATGCTGTTTCCTACAAAGAATCAAAGTGGATATGCAGTGGACTGTGCTGAAAGTAGTAGAAGCAAAAATACTGTGAAAGTCCCAGTGAAGGGCAGGAGTAAGGCTAACATTTTGTCACGGATATTTTTAGTAAAAGTCACGAACAGGTCACGGGCAAAAACGAAAAATTAACGTTTTACTTTTACTAAGAATGTCTGGGACAAAATGGGGCTCTGCAGGTCCCCACACTGACTGAAGGGGGGCAGCTGTGCAGGGGCTAGGAGCTACCTGTAACAGCTGGGGGCTGTAGGGTACCCCTGCCACCTGCAGCTCCAGGGGCCCCCCACTGCCCATAGGGGCCAGAAGCTGTGGGGTACTCACACCACCCACAGCTCGATGCTCTAGGTGCCATGGCGGCTGGGAGCTTAGGGGTTCCCCTGCCACCACCACAGAGGAGCTCAGGGTTCACCTGCCACCCCTGGTAGCCAGGAGCACAGGAGTTCCCCTGCCACCCAGGAGCTCGGGGTTTCCCCTGCTACTGCCGGCGAACTCGGGAGTTCCCCTACTGCTCCTGCTGCCTGTGAGCTCAGGGGTTCCCATGCTGCCCCCGGCTGCCAGGAGCTCAGGAGCTCCTCTGCCACTGACCACAAACTCGGGGGTTCCCCCGCCGGTCCTGGTGCCCAGGATCCTGGGGGTTCCCAGGCCATTCCTGGCTGCTGGGAGCTCAGGGGTTCTCCCACCACCGCCCGCGAGCTCGGGGGTTCCCCCACCACCCGCTGTAGCTGGGAGCGAGGAACCACCCATGGCAGCTGGGAGCTGCGGGGTACCCCGCCACCCTTGCAGCTTCCCACCTCTGAAGTCAGGGAAGTTGCTGGAAGTCATGGATTCTGTGATTTCTGCAACCTCTATGACTAAATCGTAGCCTTAGGTATGAGGTATTAGAAAATGGGAAGCCATGGATCAGTTAAGCTGCTCTCACTTGTCTATTCAAAACTATATTATTGTTCTGAAAAGAACAGTCTCTCTATGGCAGAAACAGCTACTATGGAGTGTATATGTAAAACAAACATAGCATCTAAGTTCCATTTAAGTAAAGTAAAGTTCTTCTCCATTTTTTATTGTAATCCAAGTGGCATCACCACTAGACATTTTATGGGAATCCTCTTTCCACATTCTCATTTAAGGTTCCCACCAGATTAGTAAAGACCAGAGATGTGTAACTTTTTGTAGCTATTAAACTGCTGTCCTCCCATTGCAGCAATAATAAAAAAACCTCAATAATAAGTTTAGTACAGAGTAGTGAGAGGACTAGTTGTGCACAAAAGATAATGGTACATAATTAATAAAAAGTGTAACTTATGTTCAAACACATGTCACACTTTTCCACAAAGTATATGAGCAAGAAATGGAAACTGCCGAAACACTTATATGTTGCACTTTAAGACCATCTGTCTTCCCTGGGCATAGAAGAAAAATGCTTAAAAGTAAGAAAATTACCTAAAGAAATAGGCTGCCTGGCTTTTTGGTATATTGTACAGTGCCATGGGAAACAGGACCAAGCCAGAAGAGAGGGACATACTCCCAGGAGTATGTCCAGAAGGAAAGGGATTACCCTCCCATGCAAACACAGACAGACATTCCTCTAAAGGTCATGGCCTAGACTCTAAGAAGTCCAGGATTTTGACAGTGAAGTATTACCACCTCAGCTCCCACTTGCAACCAGTTCTTGCATGTTCAGCAAGAATGGGGGACTGGAAGGGAAGGCATTGCTAACCCTGATGCAAGGAACGGGGATGTTGTATTATTATGGATTTAATAAGTACCTAATCTCACCTCTGTCATTTTACTCTCTCTGTTACTTTGTTTTCCCTTCTTTGTTTATTTGATAAAAGCTGCTTGCTAGCTTGGTGCAGAAGTAGCAGAGGGCATGGGCAGAGTCCAGTCAAGGTAGCTCCCTTATTCCCACACACCAAACCTATTCTACAGCCCCTGGGAAGTAGCTGAAAAGACTTCTCCACTCTTCTCACACACTGTGGCCCAGGTGAGTAGAAAGGGCCATCGAGGGAGGCTTTTAGAAGACCTAAGCCATCAGAGTTGCCCCCACTTATCAGCCAAGAGCAGCAGGAGCAGCTACCTCAACATCTCTTGCAACTACCTATTATTATTGTAACTTCACATCTGTTGCATATGAACTGCAGACGTAATTGATCGATTACTCCTCATGCTCCTTACCACACTTCCATCTTTAATTCTTCCCATTCCCTTGTCCACCCACAATCACCCTCCCTGCCTCTCCTTAGACCTGCCATTTGTACTGTGTCACATCATTTAAAAAAAGCAAATAAACAAACACACTCCAAAAAACAAAGACCCCTAAAAGACAGCTATAGTACCACCCAAGCTAGCTCATTGATTTATACACACCCTTTCCCACTCCCTCCTTCTGCTTTCATCTTTTTCAGATTACAAGCTCACTAGGACAGGGACAGGACTCCTGTACAGCACTTAGAGCAGTACAGATACTACTTTAATACATATACATTATCATTAAAGAATACAGAAAATAAATAGATCAGGCCCTGCAGAAGGGGCCTGATCTAGATCCCATTAAAGTAGATGAAAAAAGAGACCCGTTGTCTTCAGTGGGAGATAAAGCAGGACCTCAGATACGAGGGGCTTTAAGTTACAGACACATAGTGCAAGGGTAGGTCTTTGCCCTAAATGCATACCATTCAAACCCAGAGGTATGGTACTCTTGGGGATGCAAAAGATGAACATAGCCCCTCTCTCACCTCCATTTTTAATTTTAGCTGGCTAAAGGCTAAAGAGGATAGTGACTTCTGCATTTAAATAGAGACTAGAATAGCTTCCACTTCAAATACTAGAATACAAAACCCAAACGGAACTATAAACCATAACGGGATTGTTCTCGAAAGAGTCTGAACTGTTAACACCAATAATGTGATTGTCTCTAAGGCCCAGCCAAAAGCCCTTACCTCAGTTGAAATTCTCATTGACACCAATGAAAATTTTGCCTGACTGCACGACTTGGTCCTAAGAGAACATAAAATGACTAAGGTATTTGAAAGGGCTCGTATTCTATAAAAAGCCAAAAAGATTGTTTCCAAAACCTCTTTATCTTTTATATACCATGAGTTGTAAAGAATTACTACAATATGAAGTTGTACTTCTTGTACAATATGTGAAAAACCGCAAAATCTAGACTACAGAACATTACATGAGTTTAAATCAAGTCACTAGCCAATAACTCTGGTTTTCTACCATTATCGTTAATAATGCTTACTAAGCCCAAGGAGATTTAGATATTGTGAGTGCATTTAAAACCCTAGGAATTTGTACAATAACTGCAATCTCTATTTTCTTCCTGTGCAGACTTTTTAAGAACTTTGGTAGCCATAACTAAGAAGAAGTTTGTAAATATTAAAGGTTGCAGTTTCATAAAAATGAGAGTGTCAGTATACTTATGTACCACTTAAAATGCTCACCACCTGTAATGCTGACATCATTTGACTTTTCCCCTTTTATAGTATTTTCATGATTTTAAACTTTCAGCAAATATTTTTGTAAAATAATAGCAATAAAAATAGTGTGTCATTGTGTAATTCAAGACTTTATCATAAGGCATACAAGGGGACCGAATTAATGTTGCAAAGGCTACTGTATTCCTGGCATTTTCTAGCATTTGTATGCTTGACTTTGCAGTCCTAATAATGTTCTTTAATGTAGTTTTTTTGTGTGTAATCTGACATAGGCTGGAAGAGTAGTCATGAAATATATCAGATATTCAACAGGCAGAACTAAGTTTTAGATGGAGCGTCTTCAACCTGTATATAGAAGGCATTATCAACACAGAATTAAATATGGTTTTGGAACATGAACTGTAATTTTTTTTCAATTTCTACCATTTATTTATTTTTTAAAGTTTATTAATTTTTATTTTTCAAACAATACACCCTTATCTATATCTCTCCAGGTCAAAACCACTGATAACTAAATTATTACATGCATGTTATAATACAGTGCAGGGGCGACTACCTAGTCTCCAGTAAATCAGGAGTTAAGATTTCCCCCTTCCCTTGTATAGGTACTCGGGGGAAGAGTCACAGCTCTTCAGAGGAAAAAGCCCACACCAAGGGGTGGAGGGAGAAGGGATCAAAAGACTGGCTTGAACTTCTATCCTTAAAGATCTGTGAATCTAAACTCTGAGAAGAGACCTTGCTGACTAACCTTTTTTTCCCCCTGCTGGGTTACTCCATTGGTTTACAGTACAGTAATTATTATCATATTATCAAATTTCACCTCAACTCCCAACAGAAGTCAAACAGTATATTATCAGCATGAATACAGGAGAAAAATATTTTACCTGAAACACACCTACTTAGCCAGTGACATATGACTATGTACCATTTTCACTCCCAGCAGAAAGGAAATATTAATGTAGTAGAGGTCAGTCAGAATCCTTTCCCTGATCAGATGATATTTCAAAGGCTCTTTCTCTATCTGACTTTATGATCTGCACAAATCTCAGTGTCCTTGGGGCTGTTGAAGATCTATGCCTGTCCACTCCATTCTGCTGAAGACCTTGATGAGTGCAAAACAGCTGCATGAAGATGACTTAGGTGGGTTTAGGTTCTGACTTTTAAGAATTCTTCTAAGTATACAGAACTATTCTTTTACTTTTGTTTCAAAGGACAATCTATTCTCCACCATAACTTTGGCTCAACAAGATTTTTAGAGGGAGGAGAATGAAAGCATTAGCCCTAAAGCAATTACTCCTGAACTAAACATATGGATTGGCATCAGTGTCAAAAGTTATAAGTTGGGCTGGTCAAAAAATTTCCATCACAACTACTTTTCAAAGAAAACTAGCATTTGACAAATTATTTTTGTGAAAAATGTTTTCTTCCTGTGAAAAACTAACATTCCACTTCTGATATTTCTATGTTATTGAATACAAAGAAACCCAGCCTATAGAAGAGACTTAGAAGCATAAGGCACCCAAACCACAACTCTCACGAGGCACTGGGGTGACATTTACCAATTGAAATATTTGGGGGTTTGGACAAAATATATTGGCTTTTGATTCTTCACCAAGACCTCAAAGTGTTCTTCAGAAAAAAAAAAATCCAACCACCTTTAGTTAAATGTATGTCTAATAAACAGTTCAAAATCCAGCACAGGTTAAGTGACCAAATGTTATTAGAGTCAGCCATCTTGATGAGAAGATCTTCATGAGATGGGAAAGACAAAACTTATAGTCCAAACAATACCAATTGGGACTTGTCTACACTTTATTTTTGTGCAGACTTAATCAAATAAATTTTTAAACATATTTAGTTAAATCAGTACAACACCCTACTGTCAACACACTCACATCAGCTGAAACTAATATGAACAGTTTTAAAACAATATAAGTGCCAACACTAATGATTTACACTGATTTAACTAGATCGACAAGATTTAACTAAACCAGTGCAAAAACTGTGCAAAGACAAGCCCTTAGAAGGAAATAATGTGGGGCCATGTGAACTGCATAACCATTAAAAACGTACCATGGAGCTGAAGCCAATGGGCTGCATTAAAAGGCTCTAGCATCTGCGGTTTGCTCATATGTTCTTTTGGATGAAAATTTAATATTTAGTAATCTACTGCCCAAAGGACTAAGTGGAAACAACAAAAATATAACTCACGAAGTAATACAATCTGGCCACCAAGAGTCAAAAGATCCATGAAGCATATGCTGCAGAAAGAGATGCCATGTGCAGATATTTTATATAACTAGAAGGTAGAATCTGTGGTTGTAGTGCCACACTGTGCTCACATGGTATTGCTGCAGAAAAGAGTGTTCTGAACAACTACAGCATAACACTGATCTAGGTATCTGGCAGTAAATTTTCAGTAGCGGAGTCAATATTAAGTGTGAAGATTAATATTAGTATTAAGAATTTAGAGTGCAAATGAAAGTCTCTTGGACCTTTTTCTTAAGAAAAGGTTCATTTGCTAAACCTCATATGACACAAAACTTCATGTTGAAACTGATATTTATCTCCCCAAAATACATAAGAGCACCTTCATTAAAGACACTAATCTAATGCAATTCTCAAATTTCAAATGCAAAGGCACCATTTTAATTTTTTTAAATGGAATGATCATACACATATCAGATAGCTTTATTTGTTTATAAGGGAAAAATCCAGGCACTTTGCAGAGGCCCAAGAAAGTTCTTATGAACAAATTTTGGAAAGTAAACTCCAATTTGAGAATTATTATAGTCTCCAATATAAACAAACTATAAATTATATATAAAGTTAGAAAAGCTTTTAAAATTACCTTTAAAAAACTATATAGGAAGCAGTTTCTGTGATACCAAAAATTGATTAGATCCTATTGTGCATGTGATGAATAACCAATGCAGCTAGACATATGATATCAGCATAAGTCCTTAAGTTATGTAGAAGCCAACGTTATGATACAGAAAGTAGAGGTGTCATTGTAGATCTACTTGGTACCCAGAGGAAGGAATAACTGAGAATGTCATTTTACTAAGGAAGCTGGGTATATTGCTCCAAACAAAAATGTGGGGGAGGAAAGACGGGGATGGGCTCTTCCGTGTGCAGCTGGGACAGGAATTGTGCTTCAGGAAAGTTTAACCCCTCCTGAAGATTTCTCTGGAGACATTACTTCTCCTCATTATTACTACTGTGTACTCTACGATAAAACTTAGCACCACAAGAGACATCTAGAGAGGTTCCCATTGCAGTACTGTGACCTAAATATTCTGAAGTCAGAAGCTTTATCTTCACTCTGCCTTTGTATAGATGATACTTATACAGCTCCATTCCCCTGAGACAGTAGCATTCACACAATAAGTTCCTGAACAGCTTTGCCTCTGATGTCTACTCTCTCACAGCAAAATATTATTATTTCTTCTAGAACTAATTATATAAGCATATCAGTGGTTTGGGCAGTGCTCCTACAATGGCAATATTTGTATCTATGACAAACAGATCACAAGACTAAAATATAACTTCAAATATGTGCTAGATTTTCATCATATTTTATCTTGGTGCTTTTATCAGTTTGGCTAGAGCACCCCTTAGTGGATAGCTCTAGGATCTAATTCTCCTAGTCAGTACTGTCAGAGGTTAATATAATGACAAATACCTCTCCATTTTCAAAATGGTATCAAAGCATTTAATCATCTGATCCTCATCATCAACAGGAGCTGGACTGATATTAGCCATGCACCTCTTTAAAGAGGTAGGAGTGAAGTGCACTTTTAAAGAGCTAGGAGTGAAGTGCACTTTTGAGAAGAAAGTTTCCAAAGAAAGACTGATCAATAATCCGGTGTTGTGTACAGCCAAGAAAAATGAAGCAAACTAGAACAGATTAACAAAAAGGATTAAAAATTGTTGCAGCAACTGTGTCCTAGTGTGGAAAATAAGGTCAGGGCTGCTTTTACATCCCCTTCCAGTAAATGCCTTCTCATTTTAGCTTTATGACTGTTTCCTTTTCAAATATAATTTTTAGCCAGAACTGAGACATCACTATTGGGCTGAATGCAGTGTTTACTGCATATCAATGTGATGTTTCCAACAGCAGAGAATCCTTCCAGGAAATTCCTCTTTCAGATATGGTAATGGAAGCGTTTATTATTTTTATCATCTAATTACATAGGTGATCAAAACTGTTATATTAACTCTTTATTTTATAAACTTATAGACTTTTACTGGATGACTTAAGTCTATCTCCCTTCCATATAGGAATTTTCCCTACTTCTTCTAATCTTTTTCTATAGTCTAATTTTAAATATCCCAAGAGATTGACCTTCTGCCACTTCCTTTGGGAGACTCTTCACAACCTATATGCTGCAAAAAGTTAATAAAATTCATTTTATATGGCACTAATGGCTGTCAGTAAACACTCGCCAAACTAAATACTTTAGTTCAGTGCTGGCTGCCGCTTTCCGCAGCTCCCATTGGCTGGGAATGGCGAACCACAACCACTGGGAGCTGCGAACGGCCGTGCCTGCAGACGGTCAGTGTAAACAAACTGTCTCACGGCCTGCCAGTGGATTACCCTGATGGGCTGCATGCGGCCCACATGTTGCCCACCACTGCTTTAGTTACTATGGCAACAGCATAGTCTAAATCTGCTTCTTTACATTTAATAAGGTGCAATCCAGTCACAAAGCCCTAATAAAATCAATCAAATAAATGGCATAAACAAGCCACTCTTTGGTGTCTGATAGTGTTGTTTGGTATCAGATATTCTTTGTCCAGAGCTAGGGAAATGCTACTAAGGTTGTCAAACATTTGGTCAAAATAATTTTCCAATAAAAAATGTCTTTTCCACAAAAAACATTTTCTCCTGTGACAAAATTTTAGTTTTGCTGAAATTTTTTCATTTTCCTTAAGAAAAATCAAAATGATGTGTGTGTATATATATTATTGAGACCTCCATTAGTCATCTAGTTCAGTCCCCAGCACTGACGAGGGACTAAGTATTGTCTAGACCACCCTTGACAGGTGCTTGCCTAACCCGTTTTTAAAAACCTCCAATGATGGACATTCCCCAAGCTCCCCAGGTAATTTATTCCAGCGCTTAACTATCCCTTACACTTAGGAAGTGTTTTCTAATGTCTAACCTAAATCTCCTTTGCTGCAATTTAAGCCAATTACTTCTTGTCCTGTCCTCAGTGGATAAGGAGAACAATTTATAACTCTCCTCTTTATAACAACCTTTTATGTACTTGAAGACTATGTCCCCACTTAGTCATCTCTTCTCCAGACTAAACAATATTTTTCCTCATATGCCATGTTTCCTAGATCATTATAGATATATATGAGAGAGAACATAATGGCAGGGCAACACCATTACATTTCTAAATTAACTTCTCTTTCCCATAATGTTTAATGTATAACAGAGATTGCAGTCCACTTTTTTTTAATGTCTATAGATAATTGCTTAGGCACTATATTCTAGATACTAGAAAGAATATTGTCAAGTTAAATTTCAGTTCTTATCCAACTCTTCAGGGTTAGGGAGTATGCTT
Organism: Trachemys scripta elegans; assembly: GCF_013100865.1. NCBI lineage: Eukaryota > Metazoa > Chordata > Testudines > Emydidae > Trachemys > Trachemys scripta. The sequence goes on from NC_048308.1 coordinate 27,915,499, forward strand.
CTGATTTGTCTGACTAGGGTATAAGCAATATAATTAAAGAATTGTTTTAAGTTTAGTTCTCCATAAACAATATAAATCTGTTCCCAGTGAAGTCAGTGGGAGTTTTACCATTCATCTAAGCCGTGATTCTGCACCACTGAACTCAATAGGAGTTTTACCATTGACTTCACTAGTAAAGATCAGACCTTGTACAGTAGTAAGGTGACATCACTGTGAAGTATTGAAGTGTTACTTTCATGGAGAAAGTAACATTTTTGTTGTGTGTTTCTTTTTAAAAAGAAACTATTTTTCAAATGAAAGTGTTTCTCTTTTTAAACCTTCACTTTTTCCCCACTAGAAAAGCATAGGGAAAGCAAGAGATGGGGAGAAGCTGAATATTTTTGTACAACATATCAAAAATTGTCAGTTGTATGCCCCAATTTTTTGTTTTCTCTTTTTCTAAAAACCAAAAAGCTTTAGTCAAATACTAAATTATTCTTTCCATGAGAAATTTTGTTTTTGGCAAAACACTTCTTATAAAAACCTTGGACAAAACATTTTGAGCAGCTCTGTGCTGGGCTTAACAGATTTAGCTACACTTTTGCTGAAGGTGATATTATCCCTGAGAAGTTCAGAGAAATTAATGCTCTTACGGTGTCTGGTTTCTTCAACAAAGCTGCCTCTCCCAAGTGTTCCTGGTTCATCCTTTTAGCTATAACCCACTCTTTCCTCTAATGAGAGTTTTTCCCTCATTTTTCCCAAATGTGCTGCAATTCAGCTTGTTATCCAGATTTGATACACATCTCTGCAGATTTATACATCTTCCAAGCTTTCTAAAAGAATCTCATGTGGCCCTTAGTTCTTTTGCTGGCTCTCTTCCATCTCTTACTGGTACTTGGAAAGAGTTTTCATAGCAGCTTCTCTCTTTGCAAAGAAATTTTGGAAGATATTAAACTTTCCATCCAATGGAGAAGGTTTGATTGCAGCTCTTGTCTTGTTATTCTTCAGTCCAGCTAACACAAAAGATGAAAGTTAAAAAAAAATTGTAGCTATTCATGTTTTCTGTAGAAACATAAAACTCACTGATCTGGTAATAGTGGGAGTATTTTTTTATTCAAGCTAGTTTCTTTGCTTCTCAGATTTTAAGTTTTATCAAAATTCCCTCAGAAATTTCTTCATGTTTCCTAGCTAACATCCGCTTAAAATCTTATCACAACTCTTTCAAGAAAATGATTGGAAAGAGAAAATTTAAGGCTCTGTTGTGGATTTACTGCTCACACTGTGAAAGGGGCAGCTGCCCCAGCAGTAGAGAAGGGACTGAATGGTGAGGCAGAGACATAATTCAGACCCTGGTTCCCTGCTTGCTCTTGGTGGTGGAGGGAATAATCTGCATCAGCCTCCACCTCATTTGGATTACTTCCCCTTTTCCTCCTATCAGCTGCAGTGGTTGGTGTATTAGAGGTATGTAATCCTGGCTGCCTACCACACTTCTGTGTGAAAGAAGGAATAGTTGCCTTATGAATGCTGCTCTTCCAGACACTGTGACCTCTAACGTGGGTAGCTGCTCTAGGTTACCTTTCTCTTCTGTGTGGATGATTAGGCCAAGCCACAATCTTACTTTTAATGTTTTTGTTAATGTCAGACTTTGTCATCACATTCAAGTGAGTCTATAAATATAAATTCCTCAGTCACAATGAACACATATTTTAAGGTGTAACTTGTTATTGGTATTTGATAAAGTGAAATCACCATGGATAACCAAGTTCTCTGTTAATTCTACAACAAGAGATACATTTTAAATTCACGTTTTCTTGATACCCATTTTCAGTTGTTTTCTAGTTTTTATAGCCGAGTATTATCTCTGATTAGTATTAGGAATCTCAATGGTGAAAATACATGTCAATATTGATCTGTTAAGTTTTGGAGCTCATTTTGACCTTTATTATTCAGTTATGAATCATTCAATTTCAGGAAACAAATTTAGCATTTTCAGTCATATTTATGCAGGTATCTGATGGTGTATGAGCACATAATTTGTAGACACAAATATAAAATTTTAGTATGGGGACTTATTTTTCTACAACAGCTATGTCCCTCAAAGACTGTTTTTTGTTGTAGGAACTAAGAGCTTGGAACATAGACATCTCAGTTTCTTTCTAGGCAAGGCATTTATAGTGCTATCTCAGGCCATGCAATTCTCATAGCAGACAAATGATACACATACAAAGGGAGAAAGATGATAAACATTCTCAATCTGTAGCCCTTGGACCGTTAGTGGTCATTGGAACATTTCCAGGTGGTTCATGGAATTGTTTCTTTCCCAAAATGTCAGTCAGTCTTCAAGCAATGATACTTCCTGCCCAGTCCAGGACACTTTCAGGTTTCCAGAGACTTTTCTGACCACCTGAACTGAAAAACAAGCCCCTCTTTGAATTAGGTGCACCTGCTTCATCTATTTCTTTAGCAAGTGTTTTTTACAGCACCAAACTGTAAAATGACCTGGAGAGATTAAAGTAATTGGCATTGCAGACAATAAAGGGAAAAATCAGAATAATTAATATAAAACCCTAGACCCTGAGCAAGAAAAACAGGACAACTACAAAGTATGCATGGAAGGCAAGAATGAAAGCAGGGACAGGGAATAAAAAAAAAAAAGGATATAGCCACGTAGCTGCACCCATTTAACTGAAGTGAGGTTTTTTTACTCTCCTTAATACTGCCCTATATAGGTACTTCTATTGTGTCCATCACTGTAACATTTGGATGGGCTCTACGTACGTTTTCATACCCAAACAAAATAGTTGTTCACAAGGAAGGTGTGGACTCAAGAGTGCCAGCTTGGGAGGAGACGTTGTCCACAAGAGGATCTGTAATACGACCAACAGAGAGGTTTGAGAACCATTCATATAATATAATCTTTGAGTAAAGCATTGCTCCCAATTCCTAGTAGTCCATTGCTGTAATGAAAGGTGGCTGCATACATGAATGGAGATAGAAACTGGAGCCCTCAGCATCAAAAGCCTTGGTCTCTTAAGCAAAAGGAGTGGTGTGAATGGTGGGAAGGGCTAGCCACATCAAGGATGTTTCCATGCATGATGCTAGGTACCTGCTGGGGGTGGCTAGCCCCTCCTGCCGCTAGTTCCATGGCAGATACACTCTATTTTAAGTGTACTAGCTCGATCAGAGCCAGTGTGGGAATATCTCCTTGATCTTGAAATTATACCTCCAGCTCAAAGTGTAGCCATAATCTAAGTAGCAGGGCCTTATCTTTGCTAGATCCTTCCACTGGATGAAAATGTGATCTCACACACTTGCCAGTATATTACATTATGCTGAAATAAAGTGACCTTAGAGAAGAAGGAATTTTCACTTACCCAACTGAAGACAGCTCATACAGTATCACCATCTTAGTTTGGGGGTTAGATCATCCCCTGTTGCCTAATATAGATTACGGCTCTACTGAGCAGCTCAGTTCTCAGAATCTGAGGCTTTAAGGTTTAGAATCAGGAGCCAAGTTTACTCCCTTTGACTAGCTACTGTGGCTCAGAAAGCCTCTTCCCAGTGAGTAGGTTTTTTTCATACCTGCTTCACCCCAGCCAACAACTTCCCTGCTGCCTTTCCTCCTCATTCAGTACATGTCGTCAGTTTGGAGATGCTTCTTCCTCACTATCAGCCTCAGTTGTATAAAATTTTTAGTTGTATACTGTTTGCTTGCTTGGGTATAACCTATAAGCAGTAGAATTGTATCAGTTAAAAAGAAAGTAGGATTAAAGAAGAAAAGAGTACTGATGATATGCTAAGTCTTTCAAACAAATGGCACCGTAGCTGACAGTAAGCATTCCTTCCAAGAGCTAATTCCTTATACGTTCAGTAAAACAAACCTAATATGTAACCACAGCATCTGGCAGTTTCCAGTAAAGTTATAAGCTGCAGTCAAGTGCCACCTTCCTTCTGCTTCTTCTTAGCTTGAAAAAGGAGCTAGAACCAACTGCAGAATGAGATGGGAAACAGAATTTTAGGTTTAATCATTTTCCTAAGGGACAAGCGACTCCCAGCTGCAAAGATGAAGCAGAGTTATTGGAATTTGTACTAAGGAGGGAAGGGATGACTGCATCTCCTGCCTGTTTGAATGCCAAAAGCCTATAAACAGGTTGGCCCAAATATTCAGCCTACTACAGGGACAGAAGCAGAGTGTAAGGAACAGATAAAGAGAGGTAAGCACAGAAGACAAAGCAAGAGACTGAACAAACAAAGAAAGGTTGTGCCTTTCTTTCTGATGAAAGCAACTGAGCCAGAGAAGAAAAGTCATTTAACATGCTGATGCCTAGGGAGTTAAGAGTATGGCAGAATTTGATTGAAGGCTAATGTAGTTGGCTTTTCATCATATCAAGTGAGGGGTGTATGGGTACAGCCCAAGTAGTAATTCCAGTCTGTCACTGATGAGAAACCTAATTGGCAGCACAGACCAGCACAAACTTGACAAGAAAACAGAGACTGGAGCCTGGGATTCCTACAAGAATCTTCCAAGGTGCCATAGCCTTTGTCTGTGATATCAAAGAACAGACATGCTGGGAACTGGTATATGGAGTGAAGTGACTCAGAAATGAAGGATTTTTTCTGTTGTATTGGCAGGTATCCCTCTGGTAGGCCAGCATCAGGCTATCATATTTGCCTTGTTGTACTGCCTTCACACGGACTCCTTTGTGTATATATTTTAATGCAACATGCCCTGACAGTCATTATTTAAAATATCGTATTTCGGGGGCCCTCTTCCTCCTTCTGCTCTTTCAATTTTCACATGATCTGGTATGCAAGGGATTCTGGGGCACTGATTCATTTTAATATGATCACACTAAGTTATTGCTTTGGGAATTTTAAATTAGTTACATTCCATCTAGAGGTAGTTCTTGTTTTTTTAAATCTCTAATTCTCTTGGAAATATGCATAACCTACCTTCTTAAATGTTTCTAAAAGTTTATAAGAGATCATTTAAATATTATCAAATTATAAAGGTATACAATATTTCCTTTTACTAACAAATATTTAAATTTGTTTTAAATATGCTACTTCCATGAACTTGACATTTGAGCTAATTACTTTACAGTAAATGCACCTCTTAAATAATTGCTAAACCTCAAGAAATGCTTTCAATAATTGACTGAGTTTTCATAAGGAAAATGGTGATATTAAATGTAAATTAAATGCACATTTGAGACACTTAACTTAAAGTGCTAACATACCAAACATTTTCATACTGTAAGAGAAATAACTTTGGAAATTAATGGCAGGCAACAGTCATTCAGCAACTCCATTGACAGTTTTCCCCATTTCCTTTCATTTATCTGCCAGACATTTCAAACATTTTTGCAAATATACAGGAAATTAATTATAAATAGTCTGCAATTTAGGGTATTCCACATGCAAATTAACACAAGAACTGTGTGAAACCCACTGGTTTCACTATGGTTCGCACTGTTTTTGTAAACCAAAAACCCCTTGTTAGATTTTCAGGGGTCTAAGATGGCATGGAGTTTCAGGTTAGCATTAGCTCAAAAACTTTGAGACTACTTGGAATGAATCCATGCAGATCCCAAATCTCAAGCCATGTGTCTGAGAGAACCCCGCTTGCCTCCCACACCCTTTCAGGAGGCAGGAATTAATGCCAGAAATAGACCCAGCACTCAGAACATTGCACCATGGGGGGGAGCACAGCTATGAGTAGTCACACATACCCCCCACACCCATCCCAAATGTCTAAATAAATACCACAGCAACACTCTGTAACCCAGTTAAAAGCCCAAACAGCCCTCCAGGCCCAGTTTCTAAGGCCCAAAGCAAGTTACCTGCTGCCTCATGTAGTGCTGGGTGGGATAGGATTTTTCTAATAAGCAGAATGGTTTCAAGATAAATCCTTTGTTAGGACAGAAACTATGTACAGAAATAAAGTGACAAACCTTCTTGCTACTCCCTGGCTGCAGCCTGCACCTGCCCTGCCCTAGGCTCTTTTAATTCTGCTCCCCAGCAGGAAACATGTCAAAGGAAATCAAAGACTGCATGAAGAGCTTCTAGGAAGGGAGGACTTATTCTATAGTTCTTGGGTGCTGTGTGAGCACGGAGTGGTGAATCCCAGTCTCTGCGGCATTGCCATGTGTTCATTGTGGTGGTGACCATGTTAGTCAGGACTCCTCCGCTGTGTGCAGGCTGCTTCCTCAGGTCCTAGGCTGCATTTGAACTGGCTCCTGCCAGAAGCAACAGGAACAGATGTTCAGGCCACAGCTGTGTGGCTCCTCTGTGCAGCCCCATCGCTATACCAGCCGACTGACGCAGAACCAAGCACATGGCCCTACAACCACTACCCTATCTCCATGTCAGCAGGGCTGAGCTCCTGCTCTGGAGTGACAGATTTCTACTTGAAGGGGGAGGCGATCTGACAGCAGGAACTCAGGGGTGGTATTTCTTCCCAGTCCTCAAGCAAACAGTGCTCTAGGATAACTCCTCTCTTTGCCTGGCCACTAATCATCAGAAGTAGGCCTAGCCATTTCACATTGCAGATTTGCATGCATAGTGGGGTTTCCACCAGTTTCTTAACACATTTCACCATCCTACCCATTCTACAAGCCCTCAGATCCCCTTCCCCACCAAGTATCCCCAGGACCTCTACTTACTTGTTTTAGACTTCTAAGAAAGAAGGGTCCCAGCATCATATAGCCCCCAATCTCTGTTCAGATGTCTTCTGGGGTGCAAGGTGGCCTACTCCCCCAGCATCTTACTTGTTGTAGGGTGAAGAGGAGGCAAGACATGCGATCCCCCGTCATTTTAGGAGTCATCATAGTTCAACCTGCATCCTAGGATAGGATACATGAACAAGAAAGCTCTTTGTTTCCATTCTTGTTATCTCTTTACTGAGTCAGGCTACCTCATGAGACAGCTGGGGAAATGCTGCTGTTTCCCAAACTGCCATGGTGTGAAACCAAGGATCCATCTATGGATCTGGAGTGCTAACTACTTCAGAAAAACTGTATTTCCCAAGGTTTTATTTCTGTCACCAAAACTGTAGCCCAGATCACTTAGATCAGAGACCACCACCTTTTGTACTTCCATAAATATACTGACTGCACTTTTGCTTCCTTGATATCTCGTGTAGTGCCCCACCACAACCCTAGCCAAGACTTACTCTGTAGATCTCCATTCCCTTTACTCTCCTTGACCTCCTATATACATAATGGCCTCTCCTAGAGCAGTCACAACCCTTCCAGCAGAAACCATAAGATTCAAGCATGAGAGTGGGAGAAGACAACACCAAAAAGGATGTTAGCGATTTCCAGACCAGATAGATAGATAGATAGATAGATAGATAGATAGTCAAATCTAATATTTTTGATGGGGAAAAAATATGACCTGACCTAAACACTAGGGGGAGATATTTTCCCACATAACATTAATCTGAAAGAAATGTAGCTCAAAAACCAATCTGTGTCGGAACATGCTGGTAGCAGTGATGATAGATCAGTCTTATCCCAGACTACATTAATAAAATATAATTAATAAGAGTGGGCATTCCCTTGTACAGTTTTGTGGAATATACTGGTATGTTTTGGAATTTCAGAGTCCTACTATTCACCACAATCAGCTCGCATCGGTTGCCTCTGTACAAATGGCAACAGATACTAAACTGAATTACACTACTGTACAGGAAGTTGCACTGAATTTTAGAGAAAAACAAAGTTATTTACTGCTATGAGCCTTAATTTACTGCAAATTATAAACTTTAAACGAGAACAAGCTTTAGTAGAATGGATATTAAAGGTGAAAAGATCTAATAGATCGTTGGTCCATTCTTAGAAAATCCCAGTGCAAGACTGCCTGCAGTCACTACAGTGTATTTTCTAGCCTTTGACCAGTATAGTTTTAAACAACTCAAGGGAGTGAGCTTCCACTTAGTGGGAAGCTATTAGTAAATATTTTAGGAGGGCAGTGGAATCTTCCCATCCTCATGCATGCTCATTAATTGAGGTCACTTTTGAAAGTGACCTTCAATCCTGTCTTGAGGCTGCCAGGCTATTCAATGAAGTGCAGGATCCCTTCATGAATGGCTATTGCTTTGAAGCCTCCCTAAAGAAATCATAAAGCTTAGATTGTTTTCTTGAAATGCACCTTTCTTTTGTCTTCACTTACTTTTATTCTGCTGAAGTTTTTGTGCTCTCTTTATAATTACAATTCCCGGTACTGCCTTTGTCATCTCCTGCACTATCGTGAACAATTATTTTCCTTCCTTGTGGAAGCAGCATCTTCATCAGTTTTAGATAGTTTCTGATCAAGATTTTTCCTTTAATGCTGTAAACTCACTATTGTACATGTAAAAAAAAAACAATTTTGAGATGTTTTGCCAAAACTTCTGTGTCTGTGCATTTCCCATTTAAAGATTGTGAAAAGATGGACAATCTATCTGAAAGATGCTCTTCTTAAAATACACTATTCGGTGTCATTCAAAAGCTCCAGTACCATTTTGGTCATTATTCCAACCCCACAATTTCCCATTTATAATTTGAGCAAAATCATTCTGTTGTTTCCATACAATAGACATGAATGACATTGGGTTGTTGTTTGTATACCGTACTCACCACATCTGTCAGTGAATTAAAAAGAAACAAAATCCATTTGGGAGACATTTTTCTAAGGACAATGGTGGGGATTTAATTTTCAAGAGGTAGCACTGTCATTGTTTATAAATAGTATAAAGGGAAAATATTCTGTGTCTGAAGTATGATAATATCTAACTACATAATGCTATGCAGATTTATTATTTCATAAAAATTGTATGAACTTGCAAAATATAAAAATCTAAACAAAATTATCAACATTCATTTCTGAATCACCCTCAATGTTGGGTAAAAAGTGGAATTTGGGAATTCAGCGATATGATGGCATATGAGAGGAAAGGAATTTAATCAGACTATTTTTTTGAACCCCATTAAAAGTTCAATTCAGATTCTGGGTGAACGTTTGAGTCAATTATTGTTTTTTTTTTCTTCTAACCTGATCCCCAGTGGATGCAAAACATTAGAACTTGTATTTATGGGGAAAAATCTCTTCTTGGGGTATTATTTTCCTTTTAAATCCATCAAGGCATTTATTGACAGTTGGGATCTTTTTTATTACCACCTGATCATTACATACATTTATGAATAACATTTAGGTCTTCATGAATTTCCTACAGTCATTGCTGGATGGAGCTACAGCATAAAAAATACACACACAGAGTATGTGCTTTCACTTTACAGACTACATGGCACTATCTTATCTAAAGTTGTTTTTCAAGATTTTATCAAAACAAATGAAGATGTGAAGAAATGTCAGAAATTGAATGCATCAGATACTTTAAGAAATGATGAAAAGTTTATTATTATTTTTTTTTATAGAGCAACATTGGTGCACATGGTAAGAGGTGCACTCTGTCTTGAGGAGCACACAAACATATGTGGTTAGCTTCAGTATAGCTCTCTAGAGAATAATGCGTGGGAGTTAAAGCAGACCCTTGGGAGATCAGCAGGAGTAGGCTAGAAGAATAAAGTGAGTTTTAAGGAGAGATTTGAGGGAAGAGCTGAATGCTTAGTGAATGAGAAGAAGGAGGCTGTTCTACAAATAGGCAACAACATGAAAGAAGGCACAAAGTTGAGAGGGAGCGGCACGATCCTGCAAACACTTATGCACAGGCTTTACCCTAAACCCATGAGTAGTCACCAAAGTCAAGGAGACTTCGCACAAAAAGAGCTGTCCAGAAAATGCAGATTTTTTTCATTAAAAATTTAGAATTTGAAAAAAAAATGAAAACCACTCTGCTGACTGGTCAAAAAACACAAAACAATTTTAATGTTTTTTTTTAAATTTTGCAAAAAAAACCATTTTGACCAGCTTTATTCACCAGCTTAAGCTTCAGTATGTACTTTAGTGTATGTGGCTTTGGGGCCACAGATCTTTAGGGAGACAGCAAAGTGTAGTGTGTAGGGCCCATAAGAGGGTGTAGGAAACACAAGAGCCATGTAGAGTCTTAAGGTTGATACAGAAATGGAGAGTAGTACGTTTTAAGATGAATACGAACAGCAAGTCTCCTGCACAGGTATTATGTTCTTGGTAAAAGTATACTTTCTATTAGAAATCTGAGTCAGACGGTGGCTAAGTATCCTGTTGTAAGGAATATAGTTTATCCAATAAGGAGTCTATTCCCCCAAAGATGCTCACACAGAACTCTTTGTAACTATAAAGGGAATTGTACACATGTGCACCCAGATTAGGTTAATTACTCAGCTTGTAAATATAGTAGTAATTCAGGGCCCAGTTACCAAGCCACTCTCTGTCAATTCCCTGGAGAACTGAGTATTAAGGGAATATCTACACTGCAATGTAAGCCCAGGGTTTGAACTCAGGCTCAAGCCTAATCCCCCTCTTCTTTCTACACAGCTCACACTAAACCAGGGTTCAGACCAGTGTCCTAGGACCCCACAGGATGAAGAGTCCAAGTGTCAGTCAATCCAGGACCCAGGGTTCAAGTCCTATTGCTTTGCAATGTAGCCCCACTGGACTTGTGTTCTGGGAGTCCACCAAAAGTATTCAACAGTTCCATGAGCTGACTTTCTTTGTCCTATGGACCTTCAAGTTTGGTGGACAGTCAAGTTTTCCCACTCTGCACCAGGAACAAAGGGCTAGAGCAGCCACATTTTGGGAAGGCACTACGAAGTCTGGGATATAGGTAGATAGACTCGGGCCTGCATAATGCTGGGCCCCAGGGTACAACAATTCCTAATCTGGGAATCAAATGAGTGTAGATGCTGAAGCCCTAGGTTAGCAAACCCAGGGTCTGCTAAATCAAGTTCTGCTAGCAGGGTAGATATACCCTAAGCGTTCAGCTCACTCCAGTATAATGCTACCTGGCTAACCCGTGACACCATATACAGAGGTAGATGTATAGATACACACACATAATGCATATATAAGTGGGGATGGGAGACAGAGAAGCAAAGGCTTAAAAAAAGATGCAGGTATTGTAGTCCAAAATAAATTAACAACAATGTACGGTGGCAACAGTGTGAAAGATGCCAAAGAAGAAATACAACTGTCATTTCTTAATTATTATTGTCATTTACAAATGCAATATTTTAAAATGAAATATATTTCATGTTACTCTCTATATTTTTAATTTTCTGACAAGGCAGTATAGAAACATAATCATAGAATATCAGGGTTGGAAGGGACCTCAGGAGGTCATCTAGTCCAACACCCTGCTCAAAGGGGGAACTAATTCTCAGACAGATTTTTGCCCCAGATCCCTAAATTGTCCCCTTACGGATTGAGCTCACAACCCTGGGTTTAGCAGGCCAATTTTCAAACCACTGAGCTATTCCTCCCCCTTTGCAGCAATTACCAACCAACTTCAGTCATTTTTTTCAGTGAGACATAGTAGGAACTACTCCCCAAAATATGAGGCTATACAGCCTACCATATTTATTGGCCTGGTGCCTACAATCCTATCCGTTCCTAGCATATCTTACTTGTGAATCTATTGCAGTTAACAAGCACCAGACAAATTTAAATCATTTGGAAGAGGAGGGGGGAAACAGTGCTGATGTTTTCTATGAGATCACAGCTTAGATCACTATTGAATACTGTGTTAGTAATCAGGAAAACAACTATTTTCAAAAGATTACTTTTGTGAATTAATTAATGTTGTTTGTCCCTTGTCAACATTATATCTGTTGTTTAACCTAAGAAAGTCCATTTGAGGAGCAACTGCAAAGTTGAGTGAAGTCCAAAATCTAAGGTAAAGTTTGATGTTATATACAATAACAAGATAACACACTCAACGGATGTTACTATAGTGAGAAGTGTACTGGAGACTTGTAGTAAATGTTTAGACTAGTTCACATGATTTTTGCAAAGATGAGTTGGACCTCACTTGCAAAAGTCATCAGCTATGTGTGCAGGGGTTCAGTTGAAATATTATTAATTACTTACATAGCATCATAGATGTGCGTACAAGCAAGGCAGGTCTATCGTAGCGACAGGGCCATATTAAGACAATCCAGGTTGAAATGGAATTCTCCCCTTGCTCTGCTGCTGTGCAGTAGTGGGATGCTGCTTCTCCCATGTGGAAAGACACAAGTGGTGGCAAGACCCCGCATTTCCTTCTGACAGCAGTGGGAGGCCCCTATTCCTCTTAGGAATCAGGGGTGGGAGCATGGGGTTCCTTTTTCTCCCCCAGGATAGGCAGGAATAGTAGGGGGTGGGAGGACCTTCCAGTATTTACCTAAACAGCCGGCACATACACATGGGTGAGTGGGCTGCGCCTTCTGTACATGTCTTCTGTCAGACTCCATTGTTGAGATGGTGTTGACAGAGCCCAAGAGCAGTCGATCTTGAATTTAACACTCCATTGAGATGATTGGGGTAGTTCTCCCTCTCAGAGTTATTATTTCAGACTTTCTGCAGACTCAAACAAATGTCAGTGTTATTCTCAGGGTACATTTTCAAGCTTTATTTCATAATCATGAGGACTAGAAATTTCCTTTTTAACTAAAGATATTGATGCTTATACCTTAATTCAGCCCTGGGTAGAGGTAATATAGGGCAGAGGTTCTCAACCTGGGGGTTATTACCACTCTTCCCATATCACTAAATGTGGGAGGAGGGTCCTATGCCAAATCAGAGAAATGTCTTAGTATGAGAAGGGTTGAAAACCACTGGTGTATTAAATGGACTGGTAAATTAGGTGTGCCGCACCAGTTTGACAGTTTTGTAGTGGTCTAATAATAATCAGTCATATTTTTGGAAGAGGAGGGGGCCTGAAATGAAGACTGAGGGCCAGATAAAGTTACATGTCTGTGCCAGCATAGATTCTGACTCAGAGCTACTGGCAGAGGAAATTCAATGCTGGTGTAACTTGCTCTACATATAATATGCTTGTAAGTGGGCAGCCTTGCCTTCAGAGTGTACTGAACCAATTGGTTAGATAGGACAAAAAAACCTCAAAATGTAACTGCAAAGTATGGTGATTATTGCTCGTTTGATGCCTTCCCATTACTGTCACTAGGAACTCTGGGTCTTAATTCCACCAAGCATTGCACTAAAAATATGCTCTTCTACAACAGTAGTGAGGACTCTCTTTAGGTACTAAGCCCATCTTCATTAAAGACAGATTAGATCAAAAATCATGATGATTTTGGGGTGTGTGTATGTGGTTTTTAATGTGATTATTTTCTTCCAGAAGCTTGGAGCAGCAATTTGAGATTTTGAAAATATCTATAAATTCAAAATGCACTAAGTCACGGTGACCCAAATTCTGTCCTCAAATATATATCAACTTTTTTTGAAGTCAGTGAGTGGTACGCACAATCTGAATTTCCCCCTATTTTATTATAATTTAAATTCTGTCACCTTCAAGGACACACTCAGTCCATAACACAGTGGTACTGATGCAGTTGCACGGCCTTGGGCCAGACTTCAGAAATCCTGCCTTGATAGCTGCTATCCAGAATTACCATCCACATCCATGTTGGAAGTATGTTTTCAGTGGTGTGGGCCACATTCTGGGCAGTGGATCCATGTAGTTGTGCAAAGAGCAGGGATTCACTCACCATGGTGTAGTTGTGAGGCTTCAAAAGTAGCTGTGGAGAGGTGCTGCTGATGCTCCACTGCCTTGGGGAAACATTTCATTTCCCCAACCCCTGCAGAGCACCCTTTTGGGGAGGCTTTCTCCTTGGGTGTGCCTGGGTGTGCAGGAAAACATTCACATGGGGGCTAGTTGTAAGGTCACTAGGTCCCAGCTCTCCCCCATTTCCAACATCATTCATCAGCAGTCACCCCAGTGCTGTGGTGGGCCGCCTTTCAATAGGTAGCTTCTCCACCCTTCAACCAAGTCACCAATTGGGTTCATCTCCTTCCAGGGTAACAGAGTCCAACAAAATATATATAGTCTAAGGTCCCCAGAACAGAAACGATCTTCCACCCACCTTCTGCACACCCTTGACTCAGGGCTTACAACATTTCTACCCCATCCTTATCTCCAAAGTGGGTGGGAGGCAGGAAGAAAGGTATTTATGCCAGTCCACAAAAAGGGTCGTTGGTAGAGGAGCCCTGTGATGGGTTGGATCACAGAACCCCCCTTGAGGCTGCCAACTGATGTGCCAAGACTACTTCTGCTCCAGCCTTCCCTGCCAGCTTGGGACTCCAGAACCCTGCCTGGTTGTGCCAGACATGCTTGCCGGCCACAAATGCAGACCCAGGTCTGGACCACGTCCCACAAACTGCAAGCTTAACTGAAAGCAGCTTAAGAAGTGTTCCTGTCTTTAACACTCAGATGCCCAACTCCCAATGGGGCCCAATCCCCAAATAAATCCATTTTACTCATAAATTGTTCGCCCTCTATAACACTGATAGAGAGATATTCACAGCTGTTTGCCCCCCCCAGCTATTAATACATAATCTGGGTTAATTAATAAGTACAATGTGATTTTATTAAATACAAAAAAGTAGGATTTAAGTGGTTCCAAGTAATAGCAGACAGAACAAAGTGAATTACCAAGCAAAATAAAATAAAACAAAACACAGTAAAAAAACTGAATACAGATAAAACCTCACCCTCAGAGGTGTTCCAGTAAGCTTTCTTTTGCAGACTAGTCTCCTCCTAGTCTGGGTCCAGCAATCACTCACCTCCCCTGTAGTTACTGTCCTTTCTTACAGTTTCTTTCAGGTATCCTTGGGGTGGAGAGGCTCTTTCTTGAGCCAGCTGAAGACAAAATGGAGGGGTCTCCCAGGGGGTTAAATAGACTTTCTCTTGTGTGTGGATACCCCTCCCTCCCCCTGTGTAGAATCCCAGATACAAACTGGAGTTTTGGAGTCACATGGGAAAGTCACATGTCCATGCATGACTCAGAACTTACAGGTAGCAGCCATGGTTCACATGCTACTTTGAACGTCCTCAAGTAGATTTCTTATATGGATTGGAGCCTTCCAAGATCCATTGTCTGTTAATTGTTTCTCGATTGGGCACTTAACTTGCACATTCCTTTCTCAAGAAGCTGAGATGCTTTTACTAAGGCTACTTAGAAATCAAGCAAGTACACAGCCAATATTCATAACTGTGAACACAAAAATGATACATGCATATAAATAGGAGGAATAGATTCAGTAGATCATAACCTTTACAGAGATGTGTTACATGGTATATGTAGCATAAAACGTATTCCAGTTACGTCATATGTACATTCATAAGCATATTTCCATAAAGCCTTATGGAGTGCAACATCACAAGCCCAAGCCCTCCTTCTCCACCAGGCTCTGACCTAGGGTCCTGTGAGAGGTGGCACTATCAAATACTTTGGAGTGCTTTGAGGCTGCCTCCCTGGGCCATTTCCTACCGCTCACTTGCCTGCAAAGCCTTAAAGTCTAACAGAAAATATCAAGAACAACTGATGCTTTAGCCAAGGAGGGTTCAGCTGGTAAACAGCTTCTTTACTGGCTCGCCCCATCTTCACACTGGCCCAAGTTCCTGGCTTGGACCCTCCCACCCTGCATGGGGTCTGTCACACTCCCCTCTACTCGGGATTCCAGACAGGCTGCAGTTCCTGATCAGCCCCTATCTCCAGTCGGGCTCCCAGGTGAGGACTTGACCTCTCAGGATTCTTGCAGCCCAACAGAGAAAGCTTCTAGGTACCTCTCCTCCCTGGTTCCTCTTCTAGGGGCTGGAATAGCTGCTGCTTGCAGGTCCCTTCCTTTGCAGCAAGGACAGAGGCTTGCAAGATAGACCTGTCCTCCTATCCTGTCTGCCCCCGTTCTGAGCAGTCTGGCTTTTATAGTCCTCTTCCAGCTGGGGCAGACCTACAGGTACGAGAGAGCAGAGTCACCTCAGACCTGAGCTGATCCTTAACCTCTTCTGTCCCAGTGTGGGGTTTATAAATCCCATTGCAACACCACATGTTTGATAAGACTTGTAACATATTGGCCTGCATAATAAGGCAGCACTGAAGAAATGGGTACAATGGCATGTCAGTCACAGTCAGAGAGTAAAAGCCCTAACACTTATTTCGCATGGGATTTTGCAGTGTTTCATAATGTCACTCAACCTGTTTAATATGTACAGCTGGCTAAAAGTAATAGAAATGAAATCTTCAGGCAAACAGATTTAAATATTGTCATGATCCACCCCCGAACTCCATTTTCTGATCAGTTCTGTTAACAAAGGTGTATGGGACTAAGGTCAGCAGGACAGAGAGTGAGATGGCTTGAGCTCAGGGACCCATTGGTATGTGGATATCATTCAACTAAACTATATGTCTTATTTCATCAGCCATGGATGGTCAGTAGAGTTTCCCCAGTGCCTAGCTAAAGTTGAGCTTATCTGACAGCTAGCTGGATAAGGCTCATTCCAGATGGGACAGATATGTTTGTAGTTTGGAGGAAATCACCATAAGAAATGGTAATAATATATTTTCCTTTGATTATGGGAATTTATCCCAGTTTTGTTACTTCCGTGTTAGCCTGTTGAAGGTCTTACTGAATCCCAGGAATCCATAGAACAGCAATGGCTAAGACTGCTTCTTTCAGCTGTACTTGTCTAGGACGTTGTAATTTATTCTTCTGGATGTGGAGCATTAATGTTAACTGAGTTGTTTTGTAACTCCAATCCAGTATTTCAACACACTCTACTTGGTATTAAACCTGAAGACCACATGGACACATCAGTTGCTCACATGGTCAGTGGCATGACATGCCAAACAGTATCACACCTGTAATCTAGAATCTACACTTGCTTCCTGTCTTAGAGACCCCCTCTCACTATCTCCAATAGTTCAGATCATCTGAGATCTGGGCATTAAGACAGGCCATTCTTATAGAGAGAGGGCCCTCAATTCGGTCTCCACTTAGTCTGCAGTCAAGATCATACTGCAAAGCCTATCTATTTTCCCAGGCTTTTTCTGAGGGGTGAGTTTGAGTGCGATGGAGGAAGGTAGAATAGGGAGGGTATTAGCTTTTGTTTAGAAGAGTAGAGTGAAAGTATAGAGAGGTAAACTAGATTTCTCATATATGCATGTGAGGTTTTTTTAAAGTGGAAAATTTTAGTGCATCCATGAGGCTACCTTGACAAACTGAAATGAATAAGAATTTATTAAAGTTGTGAAAAAGATGTTTGCTTTGGTGAGGAATGTAAGACCTGGACCAGTATTGTTAAACCATTGTCTACTGTAATCAGGACTAAATATTGCACTGTGTCATCGAACTACAGAAAGCCTTGTATGAAAGATGCTATACAAGAGAAAGTTGTATATTACTGTGTAAGTTCTAAGTTTCTGGGCTGCAAGGTTTCATTTTGCCTGCTTTTATATGAATAATTTATTTTCTTTATTCCGGATTATGATCATTCCTTATGATCTGTCAGAGAGAAAAATAAATCTTTGCCAAATTTCAGCAGTGTTAGAATGCAAACACACACTGTGCATGGGAGAAAAATATAGAACACATACACACAAGCATTATTGAAATAATTGCTTTATTTTCTCTTGAGGCCCCCTAATCTTAAAAACACAGGTATTTACTATTCCTATTCAATGAGCATTTTAGACAAAATAAGCGTGAGCAACTGGGATAAGTCATATATTCCTTTTACTGCGGGAATATTTGCCTAGAAAAGCAGTTCTGTGAAAGGATTTGGCCAGAGGAAAGAATGAGGAACAAATACACAGGCAATATGTGGTGTGACCAAAATTGTCTCCTGATTTGTTTAATGGAGATTTGTCTGATTTGTTTAATAGTTTACACCATGAAAGTTGAAAATAAGTAAGGACAGAGGTGAAGTATATATAAGTGCAGTTTAGTGAAAGATATGTTTATAAAGCATACTTTTGAAAAGTAAAGATCAAACAAATAAGCTTGTTCCGAGGTGGAAATTATTTGAAAGCTCTCTAGAATAAACAGATATCAGTTGTTTCTTCTGAGCTCAGTTCCCAGGCTAATGGAGTCTGATTGTGTGTTTTAACTTACATGAGCTTTTCACACACAAAGGTTTTCCTTCTGTCAGAAAACTGAGGGCAGGAAACTTGTTCAAGGTTTCATGTTTGTTTACTTTGTATTCCAGATGTTACAGCTGATTAACCATCAAGATATTATATAGAACAGCTTTATAATAGTTAAGCACCTAACTGTAGCTCGGCATCCTGCTCCCATGTGATGTGGTTGAAAGCATCATTTTGATTTTCATCACTAGATGGCATTGTTACACTGAAATGTAATTTAAATAGTAGTATGACCAACTGAGATAGTTAAATTAGTAGACAATTATCCCTATTCCTTTCCTCCTTTTATGTGATGAAACTGGTTACTTATAGCCTGCAGGATAAATTCTATAGGGTGCCTGACTCAGTCAAGGCTGTTTCTTCACAGGCTCTCTCTTCCCAGCTTTCACCTCAATCTGTCATACAGATTTGACACTGCATCGTTCCAACAGTACTCAGAAATGACATATATATAATGTGGAATATTGTGCACATTTACAGCCAGGATTCTTTTCCCTTAAAACATTGCTTGCTATATTCTGGCAGTCATCGTTCTGTAAAAAACAGAGGGTTCTTTTCCTTCCATGTACCAGAGACCATCTTAAAGAAAAACTTTTTTTTAGACACTAAAACAGTGCTACATAAAGTGCATCTGATTTTTAGTGGTAATGGTTAGTATTTTTAAATTGTACCTGTAATTCTAGCCAAGAAAAAAAGACTACTGGGTAACAGGACATATAGTTTACAGTTAACACATGATATTTTTATGATTCAGTTCAATTAACACTTCACATTATAAATCAAGTTAAGTGGCATTACTATTTAAAGAGGCTCCTCTTTATTTTGTAGAAGAGCAACAAGACCAGCTCAGGAAGCCTGAGAATCCTTTTTCTTGAGTGTATTAAACACATGGCAGTAGCTTTGTTTTGCTGTGCTGTTGCTCGGTAGTGCTTTTCCTGCCCAACATGAAAATGCAAAGACTAAGTTAAATCCTCCATTTAAAAAAAAAAAAAAAAAAAAAACTGTATTAAACATGTAGAAATTCAGAATTCATTTTTAATTACAGACAAGTATCACTCTATTTTTACACCTGGTTATAAGCAAGATAATATAAACAGTAAAGCTTTTAACCACAATATGTACATATTGCAAAAACACAAATATGTACATACACATGCATATGTATATATAGACACACACAGGTGGCAGAGATACTGACAATAATTACAAATCGCACTGTAAAATATTTCTTGTTTTAGTAAGATTTCAAAGCAAATGATTTTGGCACGCAATGAATAATGCAGCTAAAGGACACACCTTCTGGCTAGAACTGCTGGTTTATTTGTTTATTTCCTTAATATCTTTTGTTTTCCAGTTTCTGATTGTAACTTTTTAAGTCCTTTTCAGAGCTCACTGCATGAGGCTTCCTCTTAGGTTTCTGAACATATGCTTTACATCCATATTTTCGACTGTCGAAAAAGGGAACTTAATTACTGAGGCCCTGAAGTGCCAGAGGGTGGGGCACTCAAGGAGTTAATCCTTTGGAATAAACTTTTAAATGATGAAGTGTGTGTTAGCAAGATAGATATTTCTTGTTAACGTTTCTCGCATGAAGGCAAACAAGGGTTACACACATGAACTCAACTTCAATTTACTAATGTCTAAATGTATGGCATATGGAGCAAATTCAGCCCCAACTTCAGACTGGATTACAGTAGCTATGTCATTTTATAGGGGGGGGGGGGGGGGAATCTCACAAGGTAAGATTTATTGCCATAGTTAGAAAGGAAAGGAAAGGAAAGGAAAGGAAAGAAGGAGACCACTTTCCTAATAATTAACAGTTCCTTATTCCGATGTGGTTTTAGCACATGTAGTATCAACCCAAATATAATTTGCAAGCTCCCTATGGAGATCACCAATGTTAGGAAGCTTTTGAAATAAATAAGTCAATTATTAAAATCCTTCTTTTATTTTTATTAGTTTAGGCAAAAAGCATGGACCAGTATACAGCCAGACAAATCACATGGTTTTGAATTGTTGCGTTCATTTCATATAGCATGTAAACAAAAATTCACATCCAAATCTTTTGGCCTATAAACAAAAATTTCATTTAAACTGAGCCTACATATCAATACGAACTTTGTTCTCCTCTCATTTTATATAGCTCACTGATATCTCTATATATTTATTGTTTTATTTACATGAGAAATTGTAATCCAACAATATACATTTCTCTAGTTTTATTTAAAACATCCATTTTTTATAATCCTAGATTAGTCTAGGATTTGAAATCCTGATTAGATCCTATCAGCTTCAATTAGATCCCTTTACATTACTAGAGTAGTACTATCCATTTTCTGTACATGAAAAAAAAAAACCTACTGCTTGCTTTCAAAATCTTCCAGCTCTCCTCCTGCCTCAATACCACCACAGTTTAATCTGAGAGTCTTTAAAACCAATAAAAATGTTCATGAATTTAAATGATAAAAGTCAGTATAGTGGTTTAGCAAAGATTGTTGTACAATCAAAATTCCCAAAGTAGATAAACTGATATCTTATGGATTCATAAGAAACAAACAATGTACAAATAGCTGCATGCTCTGAAGAAGTTCATTGTAATCCATACTGAATATTTTTCCCTTACCAAAACCAAAAAAAAAAAAAAAATCTTCTCAGTGCTTTTATAAAACTTTGTAAATTACTTTTAAAATGAAATTAAATTTGCTGAAATTGCTATATTTTTAGAGTGTGCGTATTCCATAAAATGCTTGACTAAATACGATAAACAGGTTTTCTTTAAAAGTAGGAACACAATCCAAATAATGATTCTGCAGGGCTTAAAAACACGATGACAGTTTATAAAACAAAAGGATTTTGATTCAAACTTGCTTAGGGTTCAGGTTAAGATTCCCTGAAACAGCATGTTTAATTCTGTAAATCAAGGAGGCTGGTGGAGGGGGAAAGGGTTCTGCACATTATTTATTTATGGGTTTTCATGGCTATAGCGCAAATTAATCAGCTCTGATACTGCAAATGAAACCAGCTGCAGTTCTTCTTGTAGGCTTATGATGCTTGCTCTGTTAAATACTACACACTGCAAATCAAAGTTTTCATTGCAGTGGTCAAAGATAGAACATTTTTCAGTGTCACTTTGTTAATCTCAATGTATTTCAGGATAAACATGAGTTTTGTGTGTACATTGTGGATATGTTTATTTTTTAAAGCAGTCTTGGCAAGGTATGTAATAAAATATAAGCCACCTGAAGGATAGGCTGACTAATCTTCAGTGTTAGCACTGAAATGATGTAGCAATGCATGCAAAATTACAAACATTTGTGTCCCTCCTTGTGTTCTTTAGAAACTTTAGTGTAGTTTGAAATATTACCATAGTTTAAATTCTCTCTGAAGATGGTAAGATTGTAGTATACACTGCATGAAAACTTATGTATAGAAATCTTTACATGTGAAATCAAGAGACCAAAGACACTTCTCACACCTTATTACAGGACCTTATAGATTCAGATGTTTGCCTGTAACTTTCCAGGTTCAATCTTAAATATTTGTTTTAGCCTATAAACCCGAAATGCTTTAGAACCCTCTCTCCCCAGATCATACTGCTGCACTTCCCTGAGCTGGATTCTCTTTGATATAAAAGATAGGGGACAGCCAGCAAGACATTCTTGTGAGGACCCCTCACTGTGAAATTTCTCTCTCTCTTTGGTTTATCACAATCCAATTTTGTTAGCCTATTGCACATGCTGCCATCTCTTTGCATGAGCATTTGGGGAGAATCTGGGATGAGGGATATAGAGGCTGTATTGATTTACTAATGGTCTTATGTTTGGAGCTGGATAGTTGATAGTTTATAAATCAAAACAAAGTAAAATAATTGGTCATGATCAATTATTTGTTTGTTTTTCAAATCTGTAAATAAAGTGGCCATCTCAGCATCTATCTGTTTGAACAGTTTTTCTACAAGCACAATGTGTATTAAACAGAACACTGGTCACCCTAGTTTTGCTATTCTTTCAGCGTACCATCATTAGAAATCGGATGAGTGTAGAAATGGAATTATCAGGGTGGTTCTACCTATAATCCTAAATAGTTATTTGAAATATCTGAGTATTTACAGTGGTTGTCAACATGCAGCATATTCCATAATACTGAGTACAAGTTGTGAGTAAATGGTCACTTTTTAATGGGACTGCTATACTCTAATGGTGACAATACATATACAAATAACCATTTATCTGTCATCTATTAAAGGTATTTCTAGGAGTCCCACCAATCACCATAGTAACTGAATGTCAATTACAGCAATTAAGATTCACACAGAGCTCTCCCTTATAATCAGAAGTTGCTCTAATTTTTAATTAATTTATTTATTTATAAGCTTCTGTTCAGTGTTCATCACCATTGTATCTGAACATCTCATATACATAAAGTACATCCTTGTGAGATAGGGAAGCATTATTACTCCTATTGTATTGTTGAGGAACTGACATGTCCAAAGTCACACAAGAAGTTTGTAGTGGAGCTGGAAGACAAACCCAGATCTCCTGAGGGATAGCTCAGTGGTTTGAGCACTGGCCTGTTAAGCCCTGGGTTGTGAGTTCAATCTTTGGGGGGGCCACTTGGGGATTTGGGGCAAAATCAGTACTTGGTCCTGCTAGTGAAGGCAGGGGGTTGGATTTAATGACCTTTCGAAGTCCCTTCCAGTTCTAGGAGATAGGATATCTCCATTTAAAAAAAAAAAGTCCCAGTTCAGTGTCTCATTCAGAAAATGATCCTTGCTCTTTTTAAGTCTTAATTCTTCTCACTGGGGGAGTTTTATAGATATCTAAAACAGACCTCCAGATCAATGTGCGCTCATTATTTTCAATACCTGATTTGAAATGAAGCCAGGGACCAGTGAAACAAACAAATCTGTGAGTGTCAGTAACAGCTTTGTATATCAAAGTTTTCCAGGCCCACAAGTTGTATTTAAGTCTCTAGTCAGTTCAGTGCAGACAATGCGATTAATTTACTGGCTTAGTTTTAATATTGTCTTAATTTTTAAAAACTCATTAATGAGATCAAAGATTTTTGGTTAGATAATTTTATCATTTTTCTCAAGTCAGACACAAATTGAAGCTAGAGCTAAACTAGAAAAATCTCACTATTTTGCTATTCAGAATAAACTTACTATTTTGAGAAATGGCAGGGCTCCAAAAACCACGTGTGCAAATGAAAATTCATATCGTGTTAGTCAAACTACTGTTATATTTGTGCAGTTTCCTAATTAGACACAAGTATCTGCTCCAAGATACCACATTAAAGAACCATTCCAGGCTCAAAATATCTACTTTTCACAGTTCAATTCTCTTTGGTGAATGGCATAAAAGACATTTTTGTTGCATAATGTCAACTGGGGTTATATCAGGTTACATTGCATCACTAGATACAACAAGACATAACCACTATAAAATGACATAATGCAAATTTCAACAAGATGCTACTGATTCCTGCTACAGATTGAAGTGCTTTCCAGAACTTGTACATCAGTGACTTCCTGCATGATGACTGAAATACTGAAAGTATTTTAGGGGAACCTCATGTACAATGTAACCTCCACCTAATGCAGATGGAGCACTGAAAAGACGTTTCCCTTAATAAAAGGTGAGAGAGCAATATTAGCCTCTCCCTCTTCCTTTTGCAACATAGCTTGTTGCTGCCCCTCTTATCTTCTCCCTCAGATTTTTTCAAGTATTAGAATTTTCCTTTGTATCATGGCACTGGTCCTGAATGCTAATGGGTCCAGGTGGTCCCATTTCAGCAGTATCTTTTCAGTTAGTTTGTGTAGGATAAAGAACACCTAACCCATATATGAGTATGTTCTACATAGAGTGGGCTACCTAATTTCAGCACTTGAAGATATGTAGGGAAACTAAAGGATCTTTAGTTTGATGAAAGATCAACGAAAGATCAACAAAGATAATTAGAAAACTAGAAGGATCTCTTTAGGAGGAAAAATGAAAAGAGCTAAATATTTACAGCTTGGCTAACTGATAACTAAAGGGCAGGCCATAATAACCATCTACGTGTATTCAAAAACTGTAAATCAAAAGGATGGAAGGGATTTATTATTGTGATATAAGGAGCATACCTAAAAATTAAGAAAAGAAATAAGAAAAGGACCCTCATGAAAATCTATTAGATTGTGCAACAGTCGTGGAAGAGAATTAGGGAGAACTTGCAACACTTACTCCAGCCATGCCTTAATCAGAATGATGGTGGTCAAAAGCTCCTATCAGGATTGTTTGAGGTAGATAGCCTGGGCCTACATCCGCTTCCAGCCAACCATAGTCTCACTGGGATGTGTGACTGAATGCTATCTGGGCATAAGATTGGTTGGAGGGGTTGACCAGATCCCCTCTTAAGGTAAGTTGTAAGGGAAGAGAAGTCCTTTTGTTTCCTCTCTCCTTCCAGCATACCTCCCACCAGCATGTCCATACCCTGGAGCAGAGGAATTGGCTCTTTCAGTTGGCTGTGTAAACTATATAAATGTCTTCTGCATTTGTTGTATGTTACTAATATATTGTGATTGTTTTTCCTGTATCACTAAGTTGAAATTGTGGTCAGGTAATTTATTAAATTCATAACTGTGAGTTTTTGACAAGATAGTTCTTGTAAGGGAAATTTGCAAGCCTATTAGACTGGGGGAGGTGGTCTTTATCTCTCAATCTGGTAATTGAAGGAAATGTGATGTCTCATTATTAGAGACTGGCAGAGGGGGCCTGGCCTGTGGACATTGTAGCCTGATTGAGACAGGAGTGTTCGCTGGTCTAAACTTGTAAACCAACAAGGCCAGGCTTTGGATAGTGGTTTGGCCAAGTTGGCCCATGGACTAGCTAGACTGGAACATAATAGTACACATTTATTTCATCATATTGTATAATATTTATTTCATTATTTCATTATATAATTTAGTATATAATGTCATTATTATAAACCTGTACAAGTAGTATCCTATGGTGGGGAGATTGGCTGTGTCTGCCCTTTCTACAAGAACAATCCTTTGTTTGCTGTGTTGACTGTTTCTGTTTTGTCCAGTAAACAAGGCTGTAGCCTCTTGCTATTCTTTCCATGTATCATCCTTACATGTTCTTGGCTGTATAAGATTGGACAAAGCACCAGCACTAGAAAATATACCATAGGAAACAACCCTGCAATCCCAGAGAGTGGGCTACATGAGCTGCTGTAGCAGATATTCTGTGATCATCCAGGCATTCTCCACCCGTTCAGCTATTTCAGTCTCAGCCTGTTTCTAATTGGCAAATGAGAATTACTGCCAGTAATGATCATACAAATGTGTAAATATTTATGAACTCACAAGTTTTGAATATACAGCTTTTCTGGCTGTCAATCTTCATAACTACATATTTTTGGCTTACAGCTTCATATCTGAACATCAAAAATTGCAAATTTCAAGTCTTTTGAGTCAGGACACATTTTCATGCCAACCTCACCACAACACATTTAATTCATTTTCAAAAAGGGATGAAAGGGAATAAATGTAATGGGAGCCTACTGTCTCATGCAGGTTCCCATGGCAGCATAGCAGGCTCAAGAGCCATCAGACAGTGAGGGGGGGAAAAGACACACAGAATGGAGATGCTGGATCTCTTACATGGAACCACATCAGAGAGAAAGCAAAAGCCCAGGAGCTGAGGCAGTATGATATCTGGTAATCTAAGCAAAGTGAGAGATTAGTGAGGAGTGGGTAGCCTTCAGCAACACTTTCCTACCTCTTCATCACTGATCTCCAGTGACTGCACTTTGATTATCAGAAAACATCCTTTGCATCTGTCCTCATGCTCCTCTCTAGAGTGCTCTTGCTTTTCTGCTCTCTCTTCTCGTCTCATCCCTCCACTAGAAGCTGTTTTTCACACCCAAGATTCTGCTGTCACCTACACCTACTGGCCATAATGGGGTTGCACAGGTTTATGGGCAGTATCTGTCCAATGCTCTATAGTACTCACATAACAATGCTTAATTTAGAGTTTGTTTAAAACTTTCTAAATGATTTCACAAGTACTTCTCATTAACATATACCATCTCTGCTCTGCAAAAATGATTCTGCAAAAATGTAATTGCGGGTTCCACATTTACTGTAACTCAGTTATTTTCAGGTCAAGTAAAAAAATGATTTTTCTAAGTTATCCCAGCAAACTCATCCAAGCTGGCCTAGATCCTTCCTTTATGTTCATCATCACCTGCCCCAACTGAGGCCCCAGAACCAGAACTAGCAGTGATACAGTTAAGGTGTAACTGAAATATACACAGAATCCGACCCTCTCAAGTCATACCTCTACTTTACACATAACTACACCTATAATACACAAAAACTGGTTCAGGATTACTGGAGATTATATATGAGAAGGAACAAACACAACTTGGCTTTCATATCCCAGATGAATTCGGAGGGCTGAAAATTAACTGGAAACCACTGAGACACACTAAAGATGCAATTTTATAATCACTTTTCAGATACAACCACAATTTAAGAAAGTATTACTAAAGTAAAAACAATTGGGACTGCATCTGTACAATGTATTAATTCTGACTGATATTGTGAAGTTGTATTATGAATGCCTATATGAATGTGGATCCACCATTGCTGACAGGTCTTGTATCATATACACCCCAACAGATACAATGGGAATTACTAAAGATTAATGACAGTACTTAAATATTAAAGTACTTAAAGCCAGCCAGGAAAAGGAAGCATGGGGCAGGAAAGAGAAAGATCACAGAAACTGAGTGAAGGGCTCCAGGAGAAAGAGGTCACCCACCATATGCAGCCTTATGGGGCCTGTCTGTTTGCTTTCCTGAGCCCAGATGGCCCCAAGGACTCTGAACAACCCAAAGGACATGGACCCCAGCCCAAAGACTGCTCTAGAGTAGTGAGGCATGGACATGCATTCAGTGTTTGTTGTTTTACATGATCAGTACTTCCTGGTGCTTTACATGATGAAGTATAAAAGAGCATTAAGGTGTTAGATTCTGTGCAAAGTATATGTATGTGCATGCTTAACTTTACTCATGTTTATAGTCCCATTGAAATACAATTTAATTAAATTAAACAACATACATTTGTATGATTGCAAGGAGAGCAGGAAGCCGTTAAGTACTAAAGGGGGACTAGGGGTGTGGCCAGAGCACTGCTGTGCTCCAGCAGTCTTCAGCTTCTAGAATTGTTATTTGGGGGTCGTTGCAGTCAGGCTCAAGTTAAATCAGCCCAGAGACTGCTCTAACCTTTGCTTTGGCCATAATGGTTGTCAGCCATGCCCTGGATCAGAGGAAATATAAAGGTTGAGTACAGCCACCTTTGCCCTCCACACCAGGTCCTACTCAAACACAGCTTAGCTGGACCCAAGTATTGGGCTTTCTGGGTCTAATTTATACTGTTCAGGAGACAAGCCCTTTTAGAGTCATAGAGTGGTAGAGGGAACAAAAACGGGCTGGGTCCCAGCTTAGGCAGGAAGCAGGAGTGCTGCCTCTACAGCATAGTTCTCTCCTTCTGATCCTGCAGAAGTCCCTTCATGGGTGCACTGCTGGGGTTTAAACTTACAAATGTAGCTCAATATTGGGCCATCCCCAATCTTCTAGAGGACAGGGACCATCTGCCTTTTCCTTCGGGCTTGGTTCCTAAACAAGCCTCTGATTCAAGTGTTGCTTGGTCCTTGGAGTCTAGCTGTTCTACCCCAGGTGCTGCTCTGGCTAGCAGACCTGTCTCCAACTCTGCAAGCAAAGCTCTGTCCCTCCTTCCTGGCCAGTCATCCCTAGGCTACAGGGAGAACTACTCTCCACAGATGTATGCCTCCCTTATCTATTACTCTGAGGGAACATGGTGAATGAATTAATAATAACCCAGTCAGCTTATTCAGCTCAACTCCCTTTCTCCCTCTGGATGAGAATGTTCCCCCTGAGAGGAGGTTTCAGGAATTTTGGTCATGGGAGGAGACTCCAGCCTCACAGCTCTACATAAGCCATGCTGCTAAAGACCCAGAAGGTACCAAGTAAAAGCATTACTATTATTACTTATTATTTGTGTTGCAGTAGCACTGTAAGGGTATGGCTGGAGCAGCTCCCCAACAGAACATGGGTCTCCCTATGGGGAAGAAGTCTGTACATCTGGTGTCCAACAAGGCAGGCTTTGGCCCAACAGTTAGTTATCCCTTCAGTCTTACACCAGATGGGTGGACTTGAGGGTCTCCACCCCAAAACATTTTACAAAAAAAGCAAATGTAACTCAATATTGGGCCATCCCAGTCTTCCGCGACGGGTGAGGGGGAGAGAAAGGGTGGGCCTTCTGCCCTTTCCTTCAGGCTTAGTTCCTAAAAAGTCTCTGATTCAAGCATTGCTCGCTTCTTGGGGGGCTAGCAGTTCTACCCCAGTGGCTGCGTTGGCTAGCAGGTCTGTCTTTACAACTCTGCAAACAAAACTCTGTCCCTCCTTCCTGGCCAGTCAGCCCTGAAATGAGCCAGGCTCTCTCCTTTTATTCCCCTCCAGGCTTGGCATTGGCTGCAAGTATAGCAGGGCGGGGCTAGCTGGGCCCCAAAACTCTCCTTAACCCTTTCTCCACTGGTGTGGGGCTTGTCTGCCCCATCACATTCACTTAGAGACAACAATCAGGCATCAGGATCCCATTGTGTTAGGCACTGAATGTACATATAAATAATATAGTCCCTGCCCCCAAAGAGTTTTAAATCTAAACATATGACAAGGTAACAACACGTGAATAAAATAAATAAATGTAGGCAATGTCTTCATTGGAGAGGGGTGAACAAGGTAAACAGGGAAGCAATTCTGACTAGCTTGTCAGGAGGCCCATTGCCTAGCCATTGTCAAGTGATTGGATTGGATCAGGAGCCAGCATGGAGGCACAAGCTATCCACAAAACTCAGGAGATCTACTGATTTGGGGGGCTGATCCCATGCTACTTCTGAAGAATTAGGGCTGAGGGAATCCAGTATCCCTTACAATGGAAACTCCAAAGTACTAACTCACACAATCTCCTAATTGGAGTAGCCTTCCTGTGGGACAACATGGCCACAATCCCTCAATTACTTTGCAGCAACGCTCTCTTAATTTGAGTCTGAGCTGTGGTACTCCATGTACTGTCCTGTGAAGAAAAGAACCACAAAAAGTGTTGCCTTCTTCTAACACCGAACAAGAAACTTCATCAGAATAAAGAAAACACTATTGTCCTTTAAAACTGCTCTGCCACTCTCTCTACCTGCTTTACTGTAGCATTTCAGCCTATAATCAACTCCAGGAGCCATCTTCCTGCTTCAGATTTAAGGAAACAGTACACATGACCTCACATGTACATTATATTTGTTCTGAATCTGCATCCCAATGACCTCTAATCAAGTTCCAAATAAGATGTAGTTAAATATTTCTGCTAATTTTAAACAGTGCAGCATATAATACTAGTCTCAGAATGAAGTGTGAATAAACATCATATTCTGTACAAGTGAAATATCAGGCCTTGATTTGGCATAGCATGTCAGGTGTTTCTCTTGAAAATTGTTACATATGTTTGTTTTGATCTTCTGCCAAGATTAGGAAATTGTTAAATATCTTTTATGTATTGCTTGTCTAAATTCAACAGAAAATAACAGGGCGTCTGAGCATACTTTAATATTGCCCTTCATCTACAGTTTCAGTCTGTGGGAAGCCAAAACAAACTGCACTCAAATTATGGCTCTACCTGTGGGAAACAAATCTGTGAATATTAATTCATTACAAAGGTGCAGTGATAATGGGTGTTAATCCACTTTAACTTCCATCTAGGAGGAAAACATTTGAGACACACTTGTAATTGTAACAATGTATTTATAGGAACAGTTCAAGGTTCACAATTCAGAGTTTTCAAATAATCCTCTTTCTATCCTCTCTTCCTGTAAAATAGTGCAAGAACATGCAACTGAGATTTTAAAGAGAACCTTCAGTTTCAAGCCCTCAAAAACTTCATATCGTCAAATCATCCCCCTCCACATCCAGGAGGCTCATATCGTTTCTCTGCATTCTGTGGGAAATGCAGGGTTTAGAAATCTTGCATAGACCAAGTTCATTGAACATAGGACAGCACACAAACATCAGACAGCAGCAACTTTTGGTTGCTCTCCACCTGACCTAGAATAGAATCAGTGACACATAGTTGTAATACTCTGTATCCCATTGGCAATCTCTTGAGCCATCTGATTCCCATTATTGTAAATTGTTTCACTTTTAGGGGAAAAGCCTCAAGATCTGAAGAGCAGTAGGATATTTGGTTAAATACATAGCCGTTGTCACTTTATATGAACCCAGAGAAGTTTAGGTTAGGGTTCCATCCACAAAGTTCATGTAATTCAAAACCTTTCCAGAGCATTGTGGAGTACTGTCTTTCAGAAAGTAAATCCAGGCAAGCATAGAAGAGCACATCCAACAACATTTTACTAGCAGAACTCTCTGCTTCATACTCTAATACTTCAAGCTTTACTGACTGAGTAACAGTATTCTCAGGTAATAGCTATACGGTGGCCTTCAAATAGACACATCACACCTGTCTCAAAACAACAGGCTTTTCTGGGCTGAGACTACAATGCATATATCATCAAACTGCAACACTACCTTTGCCAAACCCTTTATTATCAAAACTCAGACTCCATTTCATAGGTTAGCATGTAGCAGGTCCTTGTGGGTTTGGCCAAGTAAAATACTAAAGTGGTCAAGTATAAAAAACAAACCTGCAGCCAGATCCTCTGCTAATGAAAATTGCCATGCTGATGAAAATGAAATACTCCAGTTTACACTAGCAAAGGATCTGGGCTCTATTCTTTTCTTTTCAGATATAGCAAAATCTTGCTAAATCACACTTTGCTGTTCTGCACTCCCCATAGCTCAAACCCCTGCCGTTTTTCCCAACTTCTCAGCAAAAACTTAATAGCAGAGGTCTCTAGTGAAGTCTCTAATTACTAAAACTTTATTACTTTTACAAAACATACTACAGAATACATTTGTTAGTATATAAGCAAGCATTATAAATAATTAAACTAAACTATGCTTGGCAAATAAATGAACAAAATGCATCCTTGCTTGTTGACTGTTTTTGTGATGGTGAACTTGCTACAGAATGTAAGTTTCTCTCTGCGGGGACTGGGGTTTTTATTAGACTGCAAACTGCCATGCACACCTATATGCTGAACAAATAATAATAAGTGTTTGTTCAATTGCCCTTTAACTCAAAATATCAGGTAATTCACAAAGTCTCACAGAACAAATTAGCAAGATTCTACTACAGACGCTCCCAACTTACGCAAGCGTTCCATTCCGGAATACCTTGCGTAACTCAAATTTTGCATAAGTCAGAAATGTATACTCGACCATTACACACACACACACACAAAACCCACCAAAATTATTTCTAGTTTATGGAATTTTTTCTGTAAGTGCAGATTTGCGTAAGTCGGGTTTGCGTAACCCGGGGGGCGTCTGTACTGATAATGACAAAATAATTAGAGATTGGACTGAACTGATTGTGTGTGGAGATGAGGGGTGTTGAAATCTGGGTATGAATTTTTCAGCTGAGGTCTAGCTCTACAAATAATGTTGTACAATATTGCTTTGGATTTTGATATATGGCAAATTACACTTCAATAAAGTTAAGGCAGGAAATTTCAAAAGAGCAGGAAGAGATTGTTGGGGGATATTCACAAAGGGTTCAGCTAATAAAGACCTAATTCATTGATAAAAGCTAAAATATTTACCATTTCCAGATGTATAGAATAAACTGAAATGAGTCATATTCTATTGACTTTTAGGGCATGCTGCGAGGTGCATTTATTTGCTCATGCTGATGCAGAGGGATTGCTTTGGTGGAGATCATGTCTGGATGGGGAGTTTTGTGAGAGAAGTGCAGAGGGCTGAGTTTTGTTAGCTGTTGCACAGTTAGCTGTTACTTAGTATTGATTGCATCAGGGACATGTCAAGCTTTGGGGAAAATATATATATATATATTTGTAAAAATAAATAAAGTTTACCAGCTTTGCTCTCTATAATATGCCTGTTCACAAGAAACTAAGCAGTTCATTCTATGCAAACATGTGCCGTGACAATGTCTACCAGGAGTTAGGGTTCTACACATCCCCTTTTCACTAAAAATTACAAAAAATCAGGGAGCCTGATTTCTTTTACTCTCCAAGACAGGAGGAAGACATGGATGCTCTTAGACAACCCTAGTATTTGGGGGTGGCAGGAATCAAGCCCAAGGACTTTATTATAGTGTTTGGTGGTTTTGCCTCAGCTGCACTGGATATTTTCCTGCACTGAACTGTGTTCCCTCCATGGGCATCCACTGATGCTTCTGTGACATTGAGCGCGTGGTGATGGCCATGTGCGTAGACAGAATGAGGTCTTGCTGAGGCTCTCATTTGTTGGTTGGTATTCCTTACTTCTATCCCCACTTCTGGGGGATGTGGTGAGGAAAGGAACTGGCTCTGGCTTGGTCGCTTCAGTAACTGCTTTGGGGGTGAAGTCCCTCAGTATTGCCCTGAAGGAGAGACAGGGAGCAAGTTATGTTTGTCAGTTTACAAGGAAGATTTAGTAATAGAAGTCTGCTCAATGTAGCTTCTTGAGCTGGCAAGGGAAAACTGCAGGGCCAAAGAGGCCCTCTGAGTTTGTGCTTCCCTGCCAGTGTGGGGATCTGTATTTTACCAAACACCAATGGTGAGAATGTTGAAATATATCACTGCTTCTGCTTTGCTATGTGAAAGACAATGAACCAATTAGGGGGCATCTCGAGCCCCCCCAAAATATCAAACCTGTTTTCACGCAATAAAAGAAAACTATTTCATCCTAAGTTCTTACCCCCAAAATATTGAATAGTTTATCAGGAAAAAGCTGTAAAATCCAACTTGTCAGAATGCTACATACAATTATAGCAGGACTGTTGGTCAGTTATATGCCTAGCCCTACAGAACTACATGTCTGCAGCCCTTATGACTCAATATTACTCTAAAATCAGCTTTTTTATGACCGCTTTGGTGACTTGCACTTCCAAGCAGAAGACGTAGGTTTAAATGGTGCCTTTTGACTTTTACTTCTTGACCTGACAGGGGCTTGTAATGCTGCTGAGACTCCCATGCCATTGAGAGAAAGGAGAATGGGATCACAGAAGAAAAAGCAAAACAGAAATTGTGTAGGATACCATACACAGTTTAGTGCAGGAGGGATGAGAGACAAAAAGAAGGGTTGATGGTATGGAGCAAGGGAATCTAAAGTATCCAGAACTGTAGCCTCAGACTTGCTCTGCCTGGATCCACTAAAAGAGAAGCTCATTTAGCAGAGCATAACATTCTCCAAAAGCTATAACAATGAAAGCCTAAAAAGTTTGTTCTCCATCATTAAAGGGGTCAAACACACTGTCTTGCTCATTTCTCTTCAGGCTATCTGTAGACTGTAGTGAACGTCTCTAAGTTCATGAGGTACTATGACACGTTATCTCTTTCTAGCATTTACAGCTTTGCCACCCTTACCAAGCAATATTTCCCTAGGATCTATTCTTGAATAGAAGTTAATTTGTGAAGTTGCTCCTTTCTCTCTGCAGCTTTGTTTGTTTTGTACTTTTCTAAAACTTAAAATACAATTTGTAAACACTGGGACAAATTATCCCTTCTAAGGGAAAAGCTTTGGTAAGGTGACATGGAAGAAGAAAATTCAGCATGGTTCCCAACATTAATCCTTCAAGGAATGTGTGTATGTCTACATTCATATACACACAAGGGGCCAGGCCTATGGGCCAGATCCTACAGTCTTAAATAGATAAAACTCCCACTGAAGACAGGCAGCAGTGGACTATGCAAGGGAAAGACTTAGTCCATGCAGTGAGGAGTGGTGATAGGATCCCCATACCAGTCCCTGTGAGTGTGTGATTGGCCCCTGTAGTTGCCATCCCATGGTGGGTGAGATGTAGCCACTGAGGCCGCTATGTGGGCTGCCATGTGGAAGTGAGGTAATCTAGGCCTCAGATTACCTCAGTCGGGGGTATAGAGGGTGTTTAGAGTTGAGATCTGGTTTAAGAATTACTGATTGTCATGTTGTGCTGAAGGAACTTTTCTTTGGTATGTTATTGAAAGGAATCTTCCCTGGAATGCTAAGTTACTATATATGTTTTGTATGTACAATATTAGTGCAGTCTGAATAGGGTTGTGTTAGTTTGGAACCAGAGTGAGCACTATGCTTGGCAAAGAAAGGGACTGGGAGAATGAATACTGTTTGGGATGGAGTGAAGTTCATACATCTCCATGTGAGCTGGCTGAAGAGGAGCAGATTCCTCTCCTGTTAATCATTTAAAAGCTGTGGGGAAACAAGGTGATGGTGTAGGTTAGTGCGTTAGATTTTTTGCCTATGAAGGCCATGGTTTAAATCCATATTTGCGTAACAACTGAAAATAAATGTAGTGATTCCATTCTCTTCTCTAGTACGTAAACAATTTGGGGCAGGGACTGTGATTATTATGTGTTTGTACACTGTCTAGCACATTATGGCCCAACTTTGTTGTGGCCTTTAGGTGCTATCTCAATATAAATGTCAAATACATTATTTGACATTTTTTTAAATAATAAATAATAATATTTATCCTCCTAACATAAGATTGGCAGGCATAAACTTGAACTAGATTAAAAGGGGCATTACTACTTCTTGCAAACTACAGATTTAAAAATAATGTAATCTATAGTTTGGAATACTACCATCTTTCCTACTTCTCCAAACAAAATCACTTGGAAAAAATACACACCTATGTTGCTGAAATTGCTACTGAAAAGACAAGGAGTGATACCCTGGCAAGAGCTAGAAGACAAACTCTACAATAGTCTAGAACATACCAGTAGATATCAATAATGTTTAAACCAAACTGTTCTAAAGTATCTTTTTGGCATGCAAACAACATTTTCAGGCACAGCCCCTGTGATCACACAGATCAAGAGCTGAATCTGTTTCTGCTGCTCTTTAGCTTTATGCTCTGTTTTTAGGAGCTTCAACTTTTGCTCTCTTTCTCACACTCTTTGGCTAAAACACCATCACCCTAACCTTCTTCTTAGGCTCCTCTCATCTGCTTCTAGGCCTCCATTCCTGATTCTTTCATAATTTCTGATTTCTCGTATTCTTTTATGCCACCTTTTTCTTTCAGTGCTACATCCCTTCTACTGCTATGCTTTTTAAGAGCCTTGTTCTGTTCTGTTCCTATTGAGATTGAAATGTGAATGAGGAATGAGATGGTTACTTTTAAAATCTTTGTTCTCTGTTGTTCAAGATTCTCTTAAGGAATGACATGGTCTTTGCCCCAGAGAGTTCCACAACTTTCCCTGTGCTCTGAACTCTATAGCATCCTGAGAGTCTCTGTTCCTGTTATTGCATCTCTTTATCCACCACATGCTTCTTCTTTCCTCTTGGAAAGAGTCAAAGCCCACTGACTTGTTCGAACATGACTCCTGTTTATAAAATTCAAGACAGCCAATCTGCGAGCAGTAAACCTACCAAGTGGCTCAAGAGATTGATTGCACAAACCAAAATATGGAATTCAAAACATCAAACACACAAAGCAACACTTATTCAAAACAATCACACTGTCCCGATAGGCTTAAATATGTTCATTTTAAAACACTTGAACAATTACTAACAATTAACTGCTTTGGGAAAATCCTCACCAATTTATTGATAGTCTGTGAACAGATAAAAAGACAAGATTGAAACAACAGAGTGAAAGAAAGGGACACAGAAAGAAATGGAAAAACAAACACATGGGAGATATAGTAAATTAAATGGTATACTGTATTTTATTTAGATTTGTAGAGAACTAAGAAGGGGTGCCTATTTCAGGGTCTAGATGTCGCTGCCATAAGTTCCATGATCAATAAAATTAAGTAGCCACAGAATACACAACTCCCGTTCTCTCACCGAGCTAACCCACATCAACCTCCCCACTAAAACCCACCCTCTATATCAACTAATATCAATAGATGCCCCTTGTAGCAAGCCCTGAAGGTGAGCAAACCAGAGCTATTTCAGACCAGATGGGTGACTTGTTCTAGAACTGAAAGCCTATCTGGTTAGAAGTATTCCCTGAGAAAATTCTAGCACTCATTACCAAGAAGAGCAATGGGGCCCCTCGTACCCAAAAAACTCCACTTAATTTATTATGCAACCCAATCCATTTCATCATAATATACCCAGCAACAACTTACCCTTTCATCTCCCCACAGTGGCAGATCATTAGAGTAGTCACATATTAGAATCAATTTGTGCTTTAAAAGGCCCCAGTCCTGCCATGGAGCCCATGCAGAATCTCACTGAAGTCAGTGGAATCCATGCCAGAGTAAAGGGTAGTCTCACATGTATCCCATTGCATGATAGGTGAATAAATGTATAATAAAGAGGGAGTTGAAGAAAGACAAAAAAAATTTTACTTGTGAGTCAACTGCTCTGTCGACCCTGCCCTTTATTATGCAAGTACATTTCTCAGTGCCAACTGCAGTTGCATATTTTAAAGGGAGTATAAAGCCCTTTAAATGCGGAAGCTACAAAAACTATGGAAATAAAAGGAAATACTCAGAATACAAAAAAAAAAAAAAAAAAGCAAAATTCACCAGTATGCGGGAAGTACTACTGTGTAGCAAAAATATGAAGCCACTTTTTCCTTTCCAGGATTCAAATGGGGATAAAAAAATACAGAAAGCAAGTAGTTAAAGACATTCTATCATCCTCAGACATTGTCAGAATGTGAGATATGCTGGAGAGGAAATTCACAATATCTTTGACACCTTATCAGAGACTTGCGATACTGCTGTATACTGGACAGCAATATAGATGCTTAATGAATGTTTCAGCGCTAAAAGATCACCAAGAGGAGATCTATGCATTTTGTCAAGATAGACAACAAACCTGCCTCCACCTATGAATTTTCTAATGTGGGAAGAGATTAAACCCAGAGATTATCCTCAGAGACATAGCATGGCTGACAACGTTCCAAACTGCTTGTGCATCTCAAATGAGGAACATCGTGCTTTTGCATATAAAGGAATGAATTTTTAGGACTTGTGATACCAGCAGAAAACTTTCCTAAATAAAAATAAATGAATAAAACTAAATGGCTAGCACTGTGTTGCATTATGGTAGCTAAACATGCCACATTTTGTATTTAAGAGAGGCTGTGAAATAGTTTATACCAAATACACTAGACCTACAGTTGTAATGTGGTAGAGAATGTATTTCAGAGTCTAGATGTCTACTTTCATTTTTTAATTGTTTCTGTTCCTAAAAAACATCATAGCATTATATATAACTTTTCATATTTAGCATGTATACAGCTATCAGTTAATCCTTAAAGCAACTAATCCTTGTGGGTAGGTAACTAAGCACTATCCCCATTTCAAAAATGAAGAAAACATGGCAGAGAAGTTAAAAGACTTGCCCAAGGACACTAAGTCGAAGCCAAATTTAGAAATCCAGAGACCCTGCCTCCCCATCCTGGGCCCAGATCATTAGATCACAATTCTGTCTAAAATACAAAGCCAAACAATAAACCCTGTTGATAAAATACTTAGTCTTTTGTGTATGCACTGTTCTGAACCACCACACACTCTGTGTGGCGGGGGATAGGTTGGGGTTCTTTCAGATGAAAGGCCCCTCATGATGACTCATGAAGCTTCCTATGTAACCAGGTTTTGAAGGAAATGAAGAAGCCTTGTCCATATTCTTGAGCCTGATTTTCACAAAGTGCAATTTCCAGGTAAATATAAAGTTGTGAAATAAACCACCATAGGCATTTAAACTAAGAGTTTACAGTACCCTCTGCTGCTTCACAGCCTCACCATTTTGGATTCTGTGTCCAAAAAATAGGTTAATTCTACTGTTAGTATAGTGCTAGGACCAACTCCAGTTGAAAGACTTCCCTTGACTTTAATAAAAGCTGGTCAAACCATTATTTTGGTTTCTATGGAAGGTTGCAACCTGAGTCCTCCATCCTCTTTATGCAACTTGATGCATTTAGAATTTTCACCAGTGCCAACTAGAAACTTGCTGACACCTGCTGAGTCACCTAGTCTACAAAGTGCCTAAATGGTTGGTTACCACAGAAAATGCTTCTGAAACTTTCCCTGTAGAAATAGAATAAACCATAATTCTTAACAAAATGATTTTCACATTTTTTGAAGAAAATGCTATAAGGACAGAAGTACCTCATTTAGGTCCATTTCTACTCTCAATGTCCCTTTTGAACCAAGTCAGCTGTGAGGTGCATAAAGCAGAGACTATAGAATATGTATGTAGAAGTCCTTTAAAATATGAACATGTGCACTTACATTTTTCTCAAATTTCTCCCCATGATATGATAGTGCATATGGTATTTTGAACATGCATAATTTGTTTCCATGACCTTAATTTTCAATTGCACAGACAAATGATAAAGTGTACTATTACACACAAATACCTCTAAAACTTCAGATTTAATTTTTTAAAAAGCCTTTCATAAATGGTCAAAATTTGACTTAACTCCCCTCCCATCCCCACTTTATCTCAATATTTACTAGAATGCATAGCTAAGCTTTGCCACTCGAGGAAAGCATTATAGGGATTTACTAAAAAACTTTGTACTAGGAATAAAAAAGTCCTTAGGCAAGCTATAATTCCTCCTGTACAGATCTTGATCCTAAAGTGCGCTCATTTGATTCAAAAGATGTTTTTGCTTAAAAGAAAGGGTGTTGCTTTATGAATGACTGCAATAAAGGATTGAAATCTACTGTAGCTAGAATGTTTTATACTGAAAAGAAGCATTCTTGGAGAGGTTCTTACTGCATGCTCATTAAAAGGTAAACTTTTCTTGGGCTGTATGTCATGTCAATCATTGCTTTCTTGCAGAACCAAAGCCTCCTTTTTCTCTGTTAGAAGCTGTTATCATCTTCAAAGCCATATCAAAACAGTGTTTGTTCTGCACTTTGATTTCACCCACACAGAGAATTCAAAGAGTACAGGTCTATTTGAGAGAGAGAGAGAGAATTTCAGATGCTATGTATGCATTTGTCTTTGTATATTTGTGAGCTTGAATTAAGTGACTAGTTGTTAATAAAGTTGTGCACATTAGTAATGGAATGTTCTCATTCAACCCCCCTCCTCATGTTCATAAATGCACTAAAACTAAGTAGTAATTAACCTCAGAGCTGCATTCTCTTTATTAAGGAAGTCATTTCTATTTAAAAACAAAAAAACGATAATGGATGACAAATTCCAACACTTGGTACAAATGGTAAAGTTTGGTTTGTTTTTCCAAAAGATAATTCATTTGTAAATTTTACTTATAGTACATTTTTCCTGAGACATGTTTGACACCATTCATCAAAGATAGATGAAGGTGGTACAAAAATTTCTATATGAAAAGATTTATTCACTGAATGACCCCCCACAATAATTTCAGTTTATGCAAAAAGGTAAACTGAGGAAACATTTTAAGGTTGGGATTTTCAGACATCTAAGGGAGAAAGGCCCAAATCCCACTGAATTTCAGTGTGGGAAGGGAAAGGGGTCATATGCAAGTGCCTAACTCCCTTAGACTCCTTTGAAAGTACCAGACTCGGTAAATATCACTAGAGTAATATTGGTTAAGCAAATAGAAAAATTAGAGAAAATTGACAGCAAAATGTATTGGGAATGCATTTTTATTTAAATAAAATCTTTAGGATCTACAGAATGATGAGATAAGTCATAAAAATTAAAGATTGTCAGAAACAATAGAAAGCAACATCTTGGCTTTCATTGAGATCTACTCTTTCAGGGTCACTTCATGCTATTGAAAAATATCTT
Organism: Trachemys scripta elegans; assembly: GCF_013100865.1. Classification (NCBI taxonomy): domain Eukaryota; kingdom Metazoa; phylum Chordata; order Testudines; family Emydidae; genus Trachemys; species Trachemys scripta. The sequence goes on from NC_048308.1 coordinate 27,955,404, forward strand.
AGCATTAGTCTTATATTCTTCAGCTCCTAAGTCTTTTACAGATGAGATATGGATGAAAAAGGACTAGGTAAGCAAACAGGCAAAGCTATGTAGATGTATAAAAGTCAACTACACTACACCTGCAGACTATTCGCAGAGAGAACTGCCCTTAAAAGACTACAGATGAAGGCCCTGAAATTCAGTTATTTGCAGTATTTAACCACCCAGTGTTTGAAGGGCAGTGGTGTACCTTTTCACTTTCTGTGAAAAGCTGGTCTGATTTTATTTTATTTAATTAATGTATTTATTTATTTTGCATTGTAGAACACTTCACTATAGAAAGAGGAAGAAAAGACAGAAGTTAAAGGATAATTCCCACTTACTGAGACATACATGCTCCATCAGTGCCTAACTCTCACAGAAATCAGAAAGACAAAGTTGAAGAGTCTAGGAGTTCTTATAGTCCTTTTAGGACCAGTCCCTGCACGCCCCCCCCCCCAAACCCAAACACCCTTTACTAGGATATGGTTAATAGACCTGTACTAGTATGTCCTTTATTCTGACACTATTTTGGACATGTCACAATTCTAGGGTTACCATTCGTCCGGATTTACCCGGACATGTCCTCTTTTTTGTACTAAAAATAGCGTCTGGGGGGAATTTGTAAAGCACTCACAATGTCCAGGATTTCCCCCCTCCCCCGGCAGAGCAGAGCGAATGGCTGGGAGGGCTGCAGGAAAGTCCCGGGCTGGACTCCGGAGCAGCTGTAGAGGAGCCGGATCCGCCCTGCATTCTGAGCAAGTGTATCAGCACAAAGTGCAGCCTTCCCCTTTTGCAACTGGGAGCGGTTTCTGCCATGCAGCGTAGCAAAACGGGAGCGAGAGCACTTTGTGCTGATACAAAGGCAGCTCTCCCCTGCAGCCCGGTCCGGAACAGGGACCAGGTTTTGTTGTGCAGGGCCAGGGACAGGGTTTTGTTGTGCTGGGGAGCTCAGCCACGTGTCCGGCTCGCACAGAGCCCAACACCCTGTTCTGAGCAGCAGGGTAAGGGGGCCAGGGGGCAGGAAGGTTCTGGAGGTGGCAGTCAAGAAACGGGGGGGGGGGCTTTTTGGGGGGAGTGGAGAAAGTTTTGGGCAGTCAGGGTACAGGTAGGGGGTAGGGTCCTGGGGGGCAGTTGGGGGGGTCTTAGGAGGGGGCAGTTAGGGGACAAGGAACAGGGAGTCTTAGGTAGGGGGTGGGGTTCTGGAGGGCAGTTAGGAGCAGGGGTCCCAGGAGGGGGCAGT